>NW_016212395.1:0-1816 GCF_001687245.7 Rhagoletis zephyria
TTAACCAACTTGCTCGAGTAATCGAATAATCGCACAGCCCTAGTAAATACATATTTGAAAATATTTAAAAAGAGCACTCAAAATGGGATAATTATAAGTACATAATATGGTAAATGGGGTACGAAAAATTTATGTATTTAGGCGGGTTGGGTAAATAAGCGGGGAGGTAATTAAGAGAGGGCTTTTCTTCAGATTATCTTAAAAAATTCACGGTGCCCAAAAATGTTGGTAACTTAAGCGGGTGTGGTACTTACATAAACCGGGGAGTAATTAAGCTGGTTTCACTGTAAATACATATGTACATCAATTCTAAGTCTATCTACAATACATTCCATTAACTGATAGAGATGGTGTTGGCGTTTGTGTGGTCTATTTTTTTTTTCAAAAGAACAACAGCATACCATACATCATTTCACTTGCAATGACCTGTGCTCTGAGATATTGCATCGCTTTAAATTATTTCTTTGTTGTGGTGGGCGATTTCCCCCGCTTTTTCACCACTCATTTACGACAGACAGTCGATCTTATTGGCTGATATGGCAGCTGCTGGCTTTAGCTTCTTCATTCTCGCATCTTTAATTATGTGCAATTTCCTTAATTGCTTGTGGGTTTCATGAGATTTTTATTTCAGTAATATAAACTCATTTTCTTGTAAGAATGCATGGATATGGATGCTTGCAGCTGTGATCAGATAAGCGGCTCAAAAGCTTTGCAATAATTGATTAGTGCAATTTGCTGGAAACGTTTGAGTGCATACATATGTATGTATGTACATTAGGGTGCCTATAGAATTTTTTTTTTTTTTTTTTAGTTTCAGGACTCTACCCCCTAATTTCCTTCCTTTTTATTAGAAATATTATTGCCTATTTTTTATAGGCATTTTAGGTTTTGTAGATTTATCAGTTTTTGAATGACTAATTTTCATTCAATTTTAAAGATCGATGAAAGATGTTGTGGGAAGAGGATTTATAGGCCTTTAAAGTTATTTATAATAATCTTTTGTCAGACTTGGATTGTCGGGATGTTTTTTTCTTTGTTTTTTTGTGCCCGATGAAAACTCTCAACAATCCAAGTCTGACAATAGGTTACTAAAATTTAATGAAAATTAGTCATGCAAAAACTGATAAATCTACAAAACCGTACTTATTGACCTAAAATCACATGTCGCGATCTCTAAATGATTTTTAAAAACTATAAAAATAGGCAATAATATTTTTCATTAAATGAAGAAAATTAGGGGACAGCGTCTTGAAAAAAAAAAAAAATATATAGAAATTCGATGGACACCCTAATGTATGTACATACATATGTATACATATTAAAACTCAATTTAGCGAAAGTGCAAATTTAGGACAGTAAATTTTCATGTAGTAAATAATTTGGGAATAGATATTAATCCCTAAATGCTGAATTGTTTCTTTGTGTTTAAATAAATAAGGGGCGAGTTTATTTACCACTTAATAAAGTATGGACATACATTTTACATATTTAATAGTTGCTACACCTAATTGATTGTAGTAAAGAAGATTCCACAAAATGCGCATACAATTCATGCCTAAATGCATTTTCCATTTACACCTCGCTGCACAGTTTTCAGACAATTCAATTCTGGCGCTACCTACCCTACCGCGTGAAAATAGATTTCTATTCATTCTGCTTCTCTTGCTTACCTGGCGCACTCGTTCAGATGAGTATAATTCCGTACGCTTGCTTATGTTCATGTATTGTTTAGTAATTTGTGTGTGTTTATTTCTGTCGTCACTTTTTCAATTTGTGTAATTCTCTTCCCGGCTTTTGAGTTGCGTCTATTTTTATT
>NW_016212396.1:0-1683 GCF_001687245.7 Rhagoletis zephyria
TTCGATGAAAACTATGATGAGGATAACAAGGGCGATGATGAGGACGACCACGATGATCACGATGATCACGATGCTCATGCGCACGAAGAAGATGAGAATACCGAAGTGTACATCGATGGCACGGAACCGAATGCCAACGGCGGCAGCGTCAGCCAGGATAACGAACGTCAGT
The DNA here is from genome assembly GCF_001687245.7 of Rhagoletis zephyria. NCBI lineage: Eukaryota > Metazoa > Arthropoda > Insecta > Diptera > Tephritidae > Rhagoletis > Rhagoletis zephyria. Next base: position 173 of record NW_016212396.1, read on the forward strand.
GCCTTTACTTTGTTTTTTTTTCATATCTTTTTCCTTTTATTCTATTATTCTATTAGCCTGGTTTGCAATTTATTTATGTAATTTGGTCCAAATTTGGTTGCTTTTCTTATTGGCTAATTTTTATGAAATCTTTTTTTTGTTGGTTATTTCTTATTCGATTTTTATTTATATGTTTTCTTGTATCTTGTGTTTGTTTGTGTTTGTATTGCTCACGCTTGCGCAGCGCTGTTTTTTTTTATACATATTTAAATTCACTGCGTTTCGTTTTACATTCTCGAAATTCAATTACACGTATGCACATTTAAGCATTTTGGCCTTCAAGGCGCATGTTGAAATTTTGGTTTGTCATTTAGTAAAATTCATTGGCTTTATGTTTGTTTTTGTAGTTTGTGTTAATATTTATTTTGGGAAAAATTTATTCGGTTTTTAGATATTTCAAAGAAAAAGAAAAAACGAATATAAAATTTGTTCAGAGCAGGAATGAAAAGCGTACAAATTTACAATCCTTAGATACCATTGCATTTATTCGCACCGAAAATGGGAGTGGCTTCAAGTGATGCGACTTTGTATAAAAAAAATGTTTACTTTTTTCCAAATTAGTTTCAGGAAGTGAGGCTAATTAGGTCTCTCTTAAACATATTGTTGAATGTTATACATAAATAAGGAGTCAGCTAAGACAGAAAACATTCTAAAATTCTTTCTCCAATTTGTCAGCCATGATTTTATTTATTTATTTTTTTTTAAGTTTGCCAGCATTTTAAAATCATATAAAAGTGAAAATAAAAAACTGAAATTGTCCGAAATTGTTGTTGCTTGAGATTGAAAATGAAAATGAAGAATTTTAGAAGTGACTCTCAGCTGTTCTAACTTATAACATGTCCCCACCAAAAAGTTAACCATCTCAAATCGAACTTAACCACATCACTAACTATTGCTGTCCACACTGCGGTTTGAGGTTTATAAAGCAGTATAAATGTAGAGACAGGGTTCGGACCTCAAAAGTCGATTCAGGAGCAAAAAAAATCTGAGCAAAAACGAATTTTCCGTACTAGTTTGAATTTTTTATTTTCGTTTCTGACATTAATTGTTTGACTTAAATATTTTCTATTCATGCAAAAATAAGAACGCGAGGCAATGTAAGGATAATATGTTACATATATAGGTAATATTTAGCATTTTCTATAAAGTAGAACGTTTCTAACACTTAATTTTTTAAAAAGCAATAGGATCTAAACCTTCTCTACTTTATATAAATTTTATTCTACATATGTGACCTGGTCTACGGAAAGGGGGCTTAGGTGTCAAAAAATCAATTTTCACTTTTTGGTTGATTCGGATGGAAGATGAGATGCTTTTTCACGTGGTGAAAAGCAGAAAATCCTAACTTCCTTAGAAGTGTACTAAAAATGTAGAGAAAGAAGAGTAAAAACGAGTAAACGAAACGAGTTGCTTACTTTTAACAGCTTTTTCACAGAAAACTAGTTTTCGCACGTAAGCTCCCTTTTCGTAGA
>NW_016212396.1:1751-1816 GCF_001687245.7 Rhagoletis zephyria
ACATATATTTTTTTACAACTGAAGTATAGTTCTGCATCTGCCAATTTCTACAGCCATACATCAAA
>NW_016212397.1:0-1816 GCF_001687245.7 Rhagoletis zephyria
TGCTTGGAAACAAGAATTTTTTATGTTTGGTTTGAGCCAAGTTCCAATGTAATTGTTTGCTGAGTTAGAGCTGCCTCGGCCGTTGGATGAAAAGCGAAATTAAATTTCCTATACTTCCTCAGGAAGTCTGTTTTCTATTAGAATGACAAGGAATGAACATGAAATACAAAAATTGGACGTCCATTTCAACTTTGAATAACAGCTATGTAAACGCTGTATTTGTGTCAAACATTTTTTTTTTTATATAATTTGGACGTAGTTTTCCCGAAGAAAATAAACCACGTGATAATGAAAATCATGTTCGTCTGATGGATTATATCTCATGTCGATGAGTTGATAAGAAATTAGTGAAAAAAAAAACTCTCCTTCCCCTTCTTGAATGGGTTCCACTTGTTTCCCCGCAAATACGAAAATCTCAATCCGTAAATTTATTTGAAAAGCAAAGTGATTTCATAAACAAAAAACATTCAAAAATCAATATCCCAGAATCAGCATTATCCAGTCTTTTGCCCCTTAACACTTTCCGCGTTCTGGAATTAAATCACCTAAAATTTTTTTTGTGGATTGCATTATCATGGGTTTTNCCATAGTGGCTATGTCCTGGTGTAATCTTTCGCCATGAACCATCAAACGAATTGGCTTTTCATTAATGCGTGGATTTTTTCTTCGATAAAACAACGTCCAAATTCTAATTTTAAAATTTTTTTGGAATTTGCGATTTTTCATAAATTTAACAGTTTTTTTCTCAAAAACAGGGCGTGCTAGAAAAATTTTGTAAATGCGCTTTAAATCAGCATCAAAAAGTCTATAAGGCGGGTCGACCCTGTTTTTGAAATAAAATACGACCAAATTATGTTGATCTGCGTAGTTTATCTCAAAAAGAGAATAACGAATATTTAAAAAAATTAAAACGACCAACGCAGATCTCCATTATTTGAGAATATCAAGCAACTTTTGTACGTCCATTGTAATTTTTCAATCCTTAAAATAAATTGATTAAAAAACAAAACAGTAAACTGTACTCAATTTTGGTTGTTTCGCAAGCATATTTTAAAGTATATTTACCGATGTTTTAGTGCTTATCTAAGCGCTTAAAATGCATTTTCACTTGCTTATTTTCTTCTGTCATTCTTACATCGCTCCTAAACAGGAAAATGAACACGGAAACCGGGTTAAACTGTATTCTTGCAAGAAAATTCTAGGCACGAAGTGGCGTCTGCGCCCTGATCTTACGCTATGGATTATAGAAGGTGGTAGTCCTCCCAATAATTGCATATGGTTCGCTGGTTGGGTAGAAAGCCGTAGAGACAAACTACATATTTTGCAACGTTAGGTAGGGTGCAAAGGTAAGCCTGTATTTCGATTACGGGGTCAATCAAATCATACCCAACGGAAACGCTGAAGGCCATCTGTCACATTCCATCGATTGATCTCTTTTTAACCCTTAGTTATGCGCTCTTTCCAGCTTCCTAGCTCCCCGCGAGGTACGTAAATTAGTCACGGTCACAAAAACAGCATGTACACATTGTTGCTACTCTCCTAAGTCCTGACCCCATGCGACCACTAACATAACATTTTTTGGAGGAGGTAAGTTTTTAATATTTTTCAAAAAGTCAAAATTGTTTTTTGTTTTTTGAACGATAATCGAGTACTTTAATTTTGTTGATAATACACACTTCGTCTTTTTATTTGTAAAGCTCTTTTTTCAACACTTGTATTGGGGTCATTCGGGATGCCATGCGGCTAATTGCGCGATTTCCTTTATGTACCTAATTAGGGGTTAAAAATATGCCAATTGTGGCTAAAAACTCGTGCA
>NW_016212398.1:0-1816 GCF_001687245.7 Rhagoletis zephyria
CAACGATTTAAAAGTCCAACAACGTCGGTGAAAACTGCATTCAATTCCAGGTTTTCGAGTGATGTGCGTACTAATTACAGGCAGACAGAGAGTCTAAAATTATAAAAATTGTTTATTGGGCTTCTGTAGCTCTAATAAACACCCACCATATTAATTTTTCTTTAATATCTATAAGGTACACACATCGGCCTGTTACAATTTTATTATAAGTATATATATACAATTAATNAATTTATTTTATCAATTGAACACAATTCAATTTTTCAAACAGATGGCAACCCCCCCTAAAAATATTTTTGACGGTAAAATTTCCTAAACTCCTTCAGTTTGATACCCATATTGCAATATTTAATTTGTTTTATAAATTAAATTAAATTAAAATTTTTAAACAGGTAGCAACTCTAAAAAGATATTTTTAGCTGTAAGCCTCTTTCTTTTGCAATATCTACTTTTTCTTATCAATTTACTTAAACTGTAATTTTCAAACAGGTGGCAACACTCTGATTTTTTTCTTTCTATATCTTAAGATAGACCTCTAGCAATACATCAGTGAAAACCGCATTCAAATCCATGCATTCGTTTTCGAGTGATGCGCGTGCAAACATACAGACAGACAGACAAAAATTCTAAAAATTGTCGATTAGGCTTCTGGTGCTCTAATAAAGATCCCCCCACATTAATTTTTGTTTAATATCTATAATGTAGAGACATCGACCTGTTACAATTTTATTATATGTATAGATGTTTTCCTTATTTTTTTTTTATTAATACTTAAGTATGTAAATTTAGAAAACTTAAAAACAAATCAACTGATTTAACTTAAACTGTTTTAAACTAAAAAATTTGTTCTAGCAATTTTGAGCATCGTTTTGCAGTTCATTGGTATATCGTTTTTGCAGGGGAGTCGTTTTTGCGACCTGCCGGCGGGTCGGTTTTTTGACCCGCCGGCGAACTGTGCTTTCCATCCGACAGCGAGTTCGCCGGCGAGTCGTTTGCGACCGTCGCCGGCGAACAAATTGTTCACCAGAATGAGTCAGAAACGACGTCGTTTGGCAAACTGGGCTAACTTCATTTTAAGAAATGGCGTGTCGTCCATTTCCGCTGTAGCGTATGTAGTGCGTATGCATAAGGCGACATCTACCTCTCGTGTCTATTGTATTCTTTGATATGATACCTACCGACGAGGTTGATGTCTAGACTTTTTATAGGAACTTTGATTATAACCTATAATTATAGCAAAGGTTACAACATTGCAAGTTGATAAAAGCGTTGTAATAATAATAATAATAACAATAATAATAACAATAATAATAATAATAATAATAATAATAATAATAATAATAATAATAATTGTAAGGGCTAAGCTCAGGTAAGGGCTAAGCTCAGGACTTTACCTGGGTCACACATGGCGGCGAGGCGACCAGCCGCAAAAACGAAGAGGGTGAGAAAAAAGAAGAGGCTCGCCAAATTAATCATTAAGCCAGCTGAAGGCCAAACCTATGCTGAGGTGCTGGGAACAATACGTGGTAAGCTCCAACCCGAGAAGACGGAGACCGTAATTCGATCTGTTCGGAAAACCCGCGAAGGCGGCGTGCTTATCGAAATGGAGCGCTGTGGAGACCACTCAGCATTTAAGGAAAATGTGTGCACTGCCATTGGCCAGCTTGGAGACGCCCGTATTCTCACTAGACGTTTACGTCTAGAAGTTCTGGGCATGGACTGCCTAACCACGGCCCCAGAAGTNCCGTATGCTCACTAGACGTTTAGGTCTAAAAGTTCTGGGCATGGACTGCCTAACCACGGCCCCAGAAGTGGA
>NW_016212399.1:0-1816 GCF_001687245.7 Rhagoletis zephyria
CATACTTCTATAAATGGGCGTGTCAGTTTTAGTACTAAGGTTAACAACACGCAGNTTCTTTAGGGACGATTTTTCTTTAACGCGACATACTTCTATAAATGGGCGTGTCAGTTTTAGTACTAAGGTTAACAACACGCAGATTTTATTGTGTATTTCGGCAGAATATCCCTTCGTTAACAACATTTGTTCCGCATTTTTTTTTTAGATCGAATAATCTTCTATAAATGGGCGTGGGAAATTTTGGACTGAGGTTAAAAAATGTATGCGCTTCAAATGGAGCCTTGACTTCATATTTTATTATTCTCCTTTTTGGCACTAGTTATGTCGATTTGGGTCTAGAGTATTTTATTGGCCTTAGGTTACGTTATGTTGAAGATATGCGCGTTACAGTGTAAAGGACTATTTACGATTTTTAAATGTTAAAAAATCGGCTGCATTTCAGAGTTCAGCAAACGATTTGGAAATTCGCGGTTTTTAAAGATTTACTGTTTTTAAGTAGGTCTGAGCGCCAAATATGTATAAATTGAGTACTTACATATGTTAAAGATATAAATGGCTAATGTAAATCGTCCTTTATAATAATATAAATAATATGGCTTTATTGGCAAAAGATTTATGAATTTGAGAAATTTTCTCTAGGTATTTAAAAAATTTAAATATGTACCTCTATTATAACCGCTGTGATGTAGTGGTTAGCAGTAAGCGTTACCACTCCGTAGGGCCTGGGTGCAAGCCCTGGTCAAAGCAACGTTTCTTAACAGTGGTCGCCCCTTGGCAGGCAATGGCAAACCACCGTGTGTGTGTTCTGCCATGAAAAACAGCTTCTCATAAATATACAACCGCCGTTCGGAGTCGGCGTAAAACTGTAGGTACCTCCCCTTTGTGTGACAACATCAAGGCGCACGCCTCAAATCGGCCATAAATAACAAAAAATAAACTAAAGAAAAATAGCCAAAACTTGCTAAAATGTCGCATTCCAGTTTATATGTATTTGGGTCACTGTATATTCGCTTAAAATAAAAATTATTGAAATCGGTCCAGCATTTTAGGACTTTTCGGTTTAGAAAAAATTTGTCTTTCAATTTTATATAACACAATCCGACATGAAAATTTTCTCCGATAGCCATTACTAATAGATTTTGGGTCGCTAAATTTGTAAAAATGGAAACTTATGTATTTAAATTTTAAGAAAATGTGTAAATAAGTTCAAGTTTTCTCCTATTTTCCAAATTTTCAGTTAAAAAAAAATCGTATATTATTTTCACGGTTAGGGCTCGCTATGCATGCGGCTTGAAGCAAACATGAGACCGTAAAATTTTTGTTTGTTTGTTTAATTCTTTGAATCGCCCCTGATATGATAGGCACTTCATTCTATGTAATAGTTTACAAATATACATGTATACTTCTACAATCACAAAAATTTCCATAGGCTGTCTTTCTTTGATTTCGAATTGAAAACACATTCCGATCATATTTCACTAGCAATATGGAAGTATTACATATAGTCCCCCTTATGCCAGAAACATGAATGTGTAAAAATTAAAATGTTGGGAAATCAAGTTTGAATTTTTTTTATGTAGAGTTAAGCTCTACATTCATGTAATTGACATTGTTAAATACATACATATGTACATATGTGGTTTCCGTGTACGCATGAAATTCTGGGTTTTGGTATAACATAAATAGAGCATCCAAATGTTAATCAAGTCAAGCCATTAACTCAAAAACACATTCTTGATTCTGGCATGAGGCGGACGATATATGATCTATATCTTTGGAGCGATGAAAATCGATGGATAAATATTTAAACCTCTTT
>NW_016212400.1:0-1816 GCF_001687245.7 Rhagoletis zephyria
TTTTGGCGACCTATAAAAAATAGTTACTAAATATTAGTAGGCCCTCAAAAGTGCAATGGGGGGACCTCTTTAAAATAATTAGAGGATATTTTTCATTAAAAAAAAATATATTTTGGAATTATTTTTTCCGTGAAAAGCTTACGCATTTCTATGCTCTGATCTTCCTGACGGTATATAATTAATTTTATATAGAAATTTGGGGGTAATTCTTTACAAAAATACTAAACACCTTGACAGCCTAGAGGTAGATATTACAGCCCTTAGGGTTGAGAAGAAGAGAAACAATTACAAAAGCAATAGAGCAGGGTAGAAAGTTTTCCGTCCTGAGGACATATTGACCTCCTTTTTCCTTAGCGGTGCGTAACCTATTCATATATATAGACATATTTATTTATTTATTTAACTAAGAAATTTGGTTGTAATCGCAAAATTGTGCCATTCTTATTCTTGTTGATAACTATCTGCTAGAAAAATGGGTATACAAAGCTACTTTCCCACTGAGAGCTGATTTTATGATCGGCGGCAGCGGCAAAATTAAAAATAAATCTTGTCTTGCCGAATTTCGTCAGACGAACTTCGTCGCCACTTTGGTTGGGGGCAATCGAATTTCTCTGGGTAATTTGATTCTGTTTGAAAGAGAAGCAAATGAGCAGCACTTTCCACTTGCACTTCATTATATGTACTCAATTTTAATGAGTTACAATACTGCAAATAAAATTTTTTTCTAAAGCTTCTAATTAAAAAGTTTGAAGTTTTGGTGAAACATTGCAAAATTAATTTTTATAGTTTTTTGCACAAAGTTCGAAATTTGGTATTATATGATTTCTTCTAGGAAAAGAGAGTTTTACTTTCATAAAATAATTAATAAACATTAAATAAACTACGGAAAAAATAGCCAAAACTTACTAAAATGTCGAGTCCTAATTTCTATTTAAGTCACTCGATTCAAATCACAGGCATTCAGATTAGAAAATAATAACTGTGAGATGAGAGGACTAGCGATTATTTGAAGAGAGATGTGCTGAGTTGAGGTGAAATCCAGCTAGTAACATAATATAACATAAGACAACATAACGTAACATAAATAAATTACCATTACATAATACAACATAACATAACATACCTTAACATAACATAACATATAAAATGAAACATAGCACCATGAAATAACATAACGTAACATAAGAATCATAACATGACAACATAACTGGCATTACATTTTTATTAGACGCATTAGTTTAAATTTTGAATTGATTTTCTCATTTTATTTTTAACTAATTAGAAATTTGAGTAATTTTCTGCACTTTTACTGCAAAATAACCTCTTTTTATACCTTCCCTAGATGTGTAGTTTAGTTGTAAAAGTGGTATAAAGAAAACATGTTTGCCTATTTACATATACATATACATATATATGATTTGTATGGTGTAAAGTGCTTTAAGTTCCTCTCTTTTATTTGCATGCAAATTTTTACTCTTATTTTGTTGCACAAAAACTGCAATGGGACAACTTTTCTATTGAGCAATAATTACGCCAACTTAATTGAATGAACCGATCAATTAGAGTAACATATAAAGCAACTGAAAAAATAACAAAAAAAAAATTTAATAAATCTATATCTAAGACAAATATGCACATTGAACGGTAATTAATATGTTCGCAGTGTTACCGGAACTGCAATTGCAAATGGGTTAGGCGTGGCGTGTCGTTATGCGCAACGAATACGTAAAAAAATGTCTTTTACGACATTCACCGTCGGTTGTTTACGAGTTGTCGCATAAGCGCGGTAAAAGTTAAATCAAGTGCGCGGTCAAGT
>NW_016212401.1:0-1816 GCF_001687245.7 Rhagoletis zephyria
CTGGAACGATACTTTGTTTCTCAAAGGTCCCAAATATTTTGCGTGCGTCATCATAACTCTAAAACTGGATAATAAAAGAACAGGACAATCAGGAAAATCTGTGTACAAATGGCACAAATAAACACATCATATCTAGTCTAATTAGGGGGTCATAAACCGATGCTTGATCACCCTCATAAAGGCCACTTTTCACTTCTCACTTGATGACTGACACTTGTCAACATTGTCAGACAATTAGCAGGGCAGCATCTCCCCTCCTTCACTCATAACTGACAGGGTGCGAACGAGGCACATCAACATAGCACTCGCCAAATTGCATTTTTCTGCAGAGTCTCCGGTTGGGGCCAACAACGACGGCCATGATACACTTTCACTGTGCTTCACACTGCTGCCCTCTGTAGCACCGTTTAACGGCGTACCTCTTTACAACCTGTCCGCCGCTGTTGGCCCTAAACGGCGACTCGAATTGTTTCTGCAGTGTTTTGCATCTCTCTCTCCCTCTCCCATTTGACGCTTGATGCTTCGGCAGTGTTCATGTGTGCCTTCTGCCTAGGGCTTGGGAGTTCACTCTCCTCCTCCTCCTTCCCCCTCCTTCCATCAACTACCTCTCGTGGTCGTTGTCGCCCACCAGGACACGACCGCTCCACCCTTCCCCAGTGCTTCAGGTACAAGGCCACTTGCTTCAGCACCACTGAAACACACGTCCCCAAGACCACCACCACCGTACCGGCCTCATCTCTTCACTGTCACCAGTTCTCCCGCCCTATATCGCTCCCCATCATCTCCCTCTGATGCAATCTTCCGCCTGACCATCATCCCTTCTCTCATTGGTTGTCTCTCACTATTTGTTGTTTGTTTGTTGTTCTTTTAGCCTACCACCACTTCTGTGATCCACATACATCGCCTCAATGCTCAGCCGCCACTGCTCCAAAATGCTCAGTGATACACNCTCTCACTATTTGTTGTTTGTTTGTTGTTCTTTTAGCCTACCACCACTTCTGTGATCCACATACATCGCCTCAATGCTCAGCCGCCACTGCTCCAAAATGCTCAGTGATACACCCTAATTGAAGCCAATTGTGCGTATCTGTTTGTTCTTTTTTCGCCAAGAAGAAGTCAATGCAATAATTACACTGTACGCACTGACATTTCGTGTCTGCTACCTATCCACAAATCAACTCACCCTTGACCACCACCCTTATCATGTGACAGAGAGAGTGTATCAACAATAACATCAACAACAGCAACAATGGGTGACCGTCTAGCTGAATACTTTGTCATCATTGGTTTTGATCATCAAAATCAAAGTAAGTACTGATAGACCGGCTTTGCACTGATCGCTCAAGACGGATTTTTTCACAGGAGGAGGACCCGGTTCAGCGAGAGTTATTCAAGGATTCCCTGAAAAAGAATGGAACGAATCTCCGTTTGTCAAGTCTGTTACTCCGGTAATTTTTTAAACCAAAACCTTTTGGATTGGAAAGCAAAATTACCAATCCTCACTTTTGTTTATTTAGTTTTGTCAACCTCTACGATGGCGTCTGTCAAATCAACAGCAACAGCCGTCATTTTTTATGTTTGTCCTCACCGATGAACTGGCAGTCCAGTACTACTGTGGCTGCTTGGTCTTCCATGAGTCGGTGGCAATGCATACAGTAAAGAATGACGACGACGATATTGATGATGAATCTCTCAACTCAATGGAGCTTTCCTATCCAAACCTGATGAGAAGCTCAGTCACAAAGGGAAACTTTTCGCAGAGTCCTAAGCCGAATACCATGCACCAAATGATGTACGCTCCAAAGGGCATTCTCTT
>NW_016212402.1:0-173 GCF_001687245.7 Rhagoletis zephyria
TTGCTTTTAATAAATATATCTATAAAATTAATAATTTTGCGGTAGCTTTTGGAGTATTTAATAATATAATAAATTTGCAACTGAAAAGGAGAATGCTCCATCCTGGCATCTATAAAAGAATCAGTTTGCTCTTCTAACCCTGCGAAATAATATACATCCATCGAATTACACAT
>NW_016212402.1:560-1053 GCF_001687245.7 Rhagoletis zephyria
TCATTTGATTTCAAATATGGCATTGATATACTCTTTCCAAATCAAGTCAAGCGAGTGAAAAATGCTGTTATGAAAAGCAAGTCGAGCAATCGAATGAAACCCATTGACTTCAAACAATTAGTAGAGANTCGACAATTTTTTTGTATGGAGAAACTGAGCAACGCTTTCAACAAAAAGAATTGCCAAAATTCAACTTTATTTTTCGAACACTTCGCAAGTGTGAACAGTAATTTGCGAGCTCTGAAGAAATCATAAGCAAACACAAAATATGTATCGTTACCTTAATATAGAAAGGCCCTATCTCACAACGACGCTGAAATACAAAAAGCCGTAACTAAGCAAACATCCGAAATGCCCGCTTCGATTGATTATGATGTATTTCATCGAATTATGTGTCCCAAACCATTTTAAGCAATAAAAAATTTTAGTCAGTTACGGCTTTTTTGCATTTCAGCGACTGTATGTGTTAGGGCCTTTCTATATTAAGATAACG
>NW_016212402.1:1088-1816 GCF_001687245.7 Rhagoletis zephyria
GGTATTTATAATATAGCATTTATGTCTTACAATATTTGACGTGCACCCCGTAAATTTGTAAATGCTGTAGTATCTTTTAAATGCTACAATATCGGGCAACTCTTCGCCAGAGTTATTTTTAACATTGGAAAATATCTCCCAAATTTTGCTACGACCTCTTTTTTGACTCAGTGTGTATTCTCCACTGTGGAGCTTCTTCTTGATGCCGGCACTTTGCAATAATGCGCTTGCGGAGTTCTGTTATTATAAACATATACCATTATCATTATTAAATGGACCGAAATGTAGATTCACTATACATACNTGTTATTATAAACATATACCATTATCATTATTAAATGGACCGAAATGTAGATTCACTATACATACATACGTACATCATTTTAAGCTAAACGTACTTACATTTTCCTCTACACTTTCCATTCTTTTTTTCGTTTTCGATGCTAAACACAAAATATCACATAAATTGTAATAAATTTGAGTCTGAATAAATTTAAGGTTTTTCATTCATTCATTTATATAATTCTATATGAAGTTAGAAAACTTGAAACGCAATGAATATTCATAAAATACAAAATTCAAAACGCTGGGTGTTTTGAACTTGAAATAGAATACACAATTCTACTGTACTCTCTTTGGCTTGAAATTAGAATCGACTCATGCAGAGGTCTAACTAGTAGAGAATACGACAATTTTGAAAAAAATGGATATTAATGAAGTATTTTTTT
>NW_016212403.1:0-1816 GCF_001687245.7 Rhagoletis zephyria
AATGTTCAACTTGAATCAATTTTCTTCGTCGTTTGATTTGGTTCTGCACGTCACAGAGGCTTTTGCGCAAGTAAGAAAAACCAAAAACAAAAAAAAATTATGTATCGCGCTGACGGCATTCTGCTGGAAGCCAAAAAATATCAACAAGCACCTCTGCTCGCTCAGCCAGTGCCATACATATTAATTAGTTCTCAAATGTTCAACTTGAATCACATTTCTTACAATCGGCTTATTAGCCATGAAAAAAAAATCAAACCATTGTACTCTTGGCTCAGCGTTATCGATTATTTATAGATTTTGCTATCGATATTTTTTTTAGATTTTGTTACCGATATTTTTATTGATATTTTTATCGATTTTCTAAGCAATTTCTTATATATTTTGTAATCGATTATTTATCGATTGTGTTATCGACATTTTTATCGATTTCGTTATCGATACTTTTATTGATATTTTTACCGATTTTGCTAACATATTATCATCGACTTTGCTATCGAAATATTTTTCGAATTTGTTAACGATTTTGTTATCGATATTTTTTTTTTTTTTTTATTAAGATGAAGGAAAACAGAATAACATACATGTAATTAGAACGAACAGGCGTAGAGGTAGAGATCTAGATATGTATATTGGTTATAAAAAAAAAACAATTGCCAAAAATAAACGGTTAGGTCCAGTTACATTAGATTTGCACTTTATTTTACTTAAATTGGATTTTGTAGACCAAACTGCATAATAAAAATTTTTCAAAGAAATTTAATTATGTATTGGTAGAGTTATACATAGCGTATGAGAAACATTTGCTTGCACATCACATCCTCTTGCTTTAGATTGATTTAGTTATCTTCCAAATTTAGTTTTCTTATAAATAATCATTTCCTAAATAATTGTGTCTTATTTTCGACTGGCTTACATTTGTAAAATTATTTTTAACAATGTTTTCTTTGCCATTTTTTATGAGCCCTTGAAATAAAATATTGGTAATGGTAATCTCTTTTATTTGTTTTTAAGATGGGCACTGTCTATATTTGTTTGAGTATCACAGACAAGCTAAGCATCCAACAAGAATTAAAATACGAAGAAATACCCATTTGTAGGAGGATATTATTTTTCTTTTTTTATGTTGATTAGGTAAAATAAATATGAAAAAAATTTAATAACAGACATTGAGTAATAGCATTAAAACCTTAATTAACTTAAGAGTCACAATAAAGCGAAAAGTCGGAGACAAAAAGACAAACAATCAATACGTTGGGGACCAGGCCAAAATATAATATTAATACGCAGTCAAACGCAGATACGAAATAGTATAAAAACAGCAAGATGACAAGTTGAGCAACAGGACCTGCAGTGAGCTGTTAACTTTCAACTTTATATAAACCGGACGGTTTTACAGTAATTGGCCACGGAATGTTTTAGATTTTTAGTTTAATTGCCAGTTTTCGTGTATACATGTCTATATATGTATGCACATTAGGGTGGTCCAAAAACGCATGTGAAAAATTAAGGTCGGAGTTTTAATGCTCTCACCTCCTTGGGTTGTTCTATATCGGAAAAATTACCACTATTTTTATTTTGAAATCAAAAAATATTTAGACGTCGCTCAAAGCGCTCAAAATTCCCCATGTATTTTTTATATGGAAAACCCAACTTTTCCTAGAAATGGTATAGAATTCTTGAAAATCAATATTTTTCAATTGGAAAACGCTGTTGCTCTTCAAGGGATTCCGAATAATAATACCCAATTTTTTAGGTAACCATTTTTTCATAGTAACTATAATTTATAGGTCCGCCAAAACCCCAAAAAATGCATTGG
>NW_016212404.1:0-1816 GCF_001687245.7 Rhagoletis zephyria
TATGAAACAAAAAATGAGAATGTGTTGGTGGTAATGCACGAAAAAAAATGTCTGTGTNCTCAGAGTACCTATTTTATTCAACAATAATGCGTCACAAATCTGCTTCGCCTTTCCTGCACATTTTCCATACAAAAAACCACACCACACTTTATCAGGAACTTGATTTTTTTTGTAACAGAACAGGCTTTAGCATAATTCAAAAATTTGGACCAGAACCCGTTATTTTTTAAATTTATCTTCTGTTAAAGTTTGATTTTTTTCATTAAAAAAAAAAACTGNAAACAACATAGAAACATATAATGAAAGTTAACGGCCCTAAGAAAGGAAAACGTTGGTAAAATTTTGTATGTATTGTACAAAATTATTATTATTCTTTTATAATTTAAGTGTGGATTTCTGAGCAAAAAATATAACGTGCTTCGAGCACTCTGAATATTAAAAGAAAATTTCGTTGATTTCAAGTAGAAATAAAATAAAAATATATATATGTAATATATATTTATTTTAAAATTAGGTAAAACTTGACATTTAAGAACAATTTAAAATAACGATTAAACCAAAAGATAAATGACAAAACATATAGTATGTTTTAATTGAGGACTAATCTGGTATTAAAAAAAATACATAATTCACAAAGTTCTTTTAATATGAAGCAAAATCACGGCTTGGTACCATATACACACCTATTTCTAGGGGTGTATGTACGAAAAATTGTGTTATAAAATTTTTGAATGAATATTCATTCATTCTGCTCAGAGTACCTATTTTATTCAACAATAATGCGTCACAAATCTGCTTCGCCTTTCCTGCACATTTTCCATACAAAAAACCACACCACACTTTATCAGGAACTTGATTTTTTTTGTAACAGAACAGGCTTTAGCATAATTCAAAAATTTGGACCAGAACCCGTTATTTTTTAAATTTATCTTCTGTTAAAGTTTGATTTTTTTCATTAAAAAAAAAAAACTTGAATGGTTAATTAATTTGTGAGAAACTGTAAGTCCTATCGGAAAGTGATGTATATATGGTTTATGGTTTGCTTTGATTTGACGTATCTTATTTTAAGATTGTTAAATTGGTTCGTAAAATAACCGTGATTAAGTGGAACCACGTTTTTTTAAGCCGAATAACGGTAAATTGCAAATATCTCGAAAACGTATCCATAGAAAGAAAATTAACTCGATTTTCTTAATCACAGAGCAATTCTGTATGGAAATGAGATAGTGGCGTTTGGAGAATAAAAACCAAACTAAAATTTGCGATCCAGCGCGATTTTGTATGTACATATGCATTTTTATGTTTAATATTAGTTTAAGTTACATTAAAAAATGAACGCTTTAATAAAAACAGCAACCATTAGACTAAGTTTTATAACAAACTATTACCTGACTCAAGTCCCCAACAATTTCACAAAGCTAATTGAAAACTTGTCTCAACCAAAGCGCTATATATTTTTCCTCAACAAGAATTGATTCAACAAACAACAATATAGTGGTTTGGTATTCAAATGTCCATTTGTCCCAACTAAAAGTCTGAAGTAATGTAGAATTTCACCAACTGAATAATAATTTCGCCATATCTAACTATGTCATTTGATCAGTTAACCAAATCTTGGTAATAATAACTACATAAACCTTTTTCTCGGTGTACACTTGCATGCCATGAGCACCTCACTTTTACACACGCGGCTATTTTACCTAAGTATAATTATATGCACACCCAACATAGGATCTATTCACCTCCCACAACCGTACATACACATCCATATGCACATATGCATGTAAGTCACTATAGGGGTATTCACGATCCGGTG
>NW_016212405.1:0-1816 GCF_001687245.7 Rhagoletis zephyria
TAACACCATTGTGTTTTTTACTTTTTACTGTTTATTTTGTAGTATATTAATTTTAAGTTCCTTCGTCCGCTCGGCCGGACACTGCGTCACCTGACACTGGTCAACTTTAACCTGAATAATATATGGGAGTCGGAGCCTGTTGAGTTGTCGAGAGTGATCACGCTGACGGTGGTCAATAACCGTCACCTTCTCTATGACTTTGAAAATTGGAAACAGCCGTTTAAGGGAAAACAGGATTTTCCCGGTCAGCTGGTGGGCCGTCTGGATGAGGTGCTCTTTCGCCAGTTCCCCGGCCTGAAGCAGCTGACACTGATAGGGGCCATCTTTGATCACCGCAATGTACAACAGCAGCTGACCGAGCGGCTNGCTTCAGATGCACTTTGTGGAACAACCTAACCGAAGAAAACTCTCTTGGAAGCGTCCCATCGATTGAGAGGAAATACCGCAAAAAATTGCTTTCTTCAGAATCTACTACCCATCTATGTGTCTGTGTGTTCTATCCATTGTGGCCATTTGTAGTCTCCATTTTCTTCTTTACAATTCCTATTTTCTGTTGTTGTACTTGTTCACATGCGACAAATACCAAAACTGTAGTGCACAAAACATTTGACACACACTCACTTTACTCATGTTCTTATCTTACTATCCATCAGCTCAGACGGCTAGCCATCTCTGTAAATAAGCACACATTTCATGCAGGCACACATGTGTTTGCCCCAGCTTGTCCGTCTGTCACCAGCAAGAGAATTCACCAGTCCATCGTTTTCCCACTAAACCACCACCAACACCACTAATAAAACACTTACCAGTTAAAGTGGCCACCCTGAAGTAGTAGACACTTCTTAAAGTGCACACCGTCTGTGCTCTTTCCTGATAAGAGAAGAGGAATGGTAGTGCTAGTGCGGCTAATTCTTCCTGGAAAAGGGGGATTTTAGCAAAAGAGGCACCACATGGCACAACTGCTTTGGGTACTGCAAGCGGCACTAGCAAGTAGCCTTGAGAAGCAGATGGTACCCTGCAGGGCTGTAAAGTCGTCTCCTGTTACAGTGCAGGGAATTAGAAGAGGCAGGGTCATAAACTGGTCATCAAGAGTGGTGAGACGGGCAGAGAAGAGGAGAGGGCCGAGTCAGGCCCTTTCGGGTCATCCCCTAGGGAAAGCTCACAGAGGAATTGGCGGACCGAGTAGTAATGCAGCTGGTCAGCGCGCGCATAGCAACACTAATTCCCCTCCTCTTTCTCGGTTTCTTTCTCTGCTCAATGTTTTTACCGTCTTTCCGAATTCTCCCTCGCTTGCTTCATTCACCAGCCAGACGGACTGGAGAGACAAAGCAAGCGCAATCAACAAGTGCCTTTTTTTGTTCAACTTTTCAAGTCAGACTTTGACTTGAATTTGATCACCATCATCATCATCATCGGCGCTGGTTTTTAGCTGTGTGGTAAGTTGGCTTGCATTTGTTCATAACAATAGTATGTGACTTTGCAGTTGGACACTCAATTAACGCTAAAGTTTTTTTACCAGTAACCAGAAATACCTGCAACGACAACTGCAGCAGCATGAATGAGCCGAACATTGTTCACAAGTTCAACGAGGACAATCCTCACGTCCTTGAAAAGCTGATGAAAGAGATAATTCAGCAAGAGGACGATCAAGTGATCCTAGGCAATCGCCTGATGATGCTTCGTCAGGTGAACCGGGGGTGGAGGGCCGCAGTCGAGGGGTGCCTGCCCCACTTGGAAGCTCTGACCATCGAAGTGTTCTCCAGTAAGCCAGCAGACTTTGAAAAAGAGGCTGAAGAATCAAACAACACTTCTTCCA
>NW_016212406.1:0-1816 GCF_001687245.7 Rhagoletis zephyria
GGAAAAGCCCGTTTTGACACCGCTGTCCGAAGCCATTTGTTTCTTTCCCACCCTCATTAACTCAACCACCGAGTGCGTGTTATATAGATCACAAAAAGTCGAGAATTTTCGCCGAGCTCAGGTCGGCTAAATAATCTAAAAAGTGCAATGGCAGAGATAATGTTTGATGCTCTGCTCCTTCTCGTCTCTGGAACTGCNCACCCTCATTAACTCAACCACCGAGTGCGTGTTATATAGATCACAAAAAGTCGAGAATTTTCGCCGAGCTCAGGTCGGCTAAATAATCTAAAAAGTGCAATGGCAGAGATAATGTTTGATGCTCTGCTCCTTCTCGTCTCTGGAACTGCGATAAAAATCGTGGTGGCGTAACCTACGTCTGTCCATCGGGCAGTGTTCGCTGATTACCCCGAATACTAATCTGAGAACAGAGCGGAGTCGAGTGACAGCTATGGATCGTTTGACATCAAATTTTCCTGTTAGTATGGCAGGTGGTTTCCACAGCCTACGTGGTATTTACCTCAACGATGATACCAGCCTGGCTCTCAGTATAAAAAGCGAAAGGCTGTCCTGGAGGGGCGAAGGTTATGAGCCTCCGAGCGGCCTCCATTATGGCTTTTAGCTCCGGTTGAAAAACGCTAAAATGCTAAAAAACTGATGTTTAGAGCGATTTCGCCAGAGTAAATTCCGTAGCGCCCTCTTTCGTTAAGCTTGGAGCTATCTTTACATATAGCCATCGACCGTGGGTTTAAGTCTGTGGCTCCTTCCCATTCGTTCCTTTTTGTAATTCTTATGGAGAATTTGTTGTCTAAAGAGAGTAGAGGAGTGGTTAATTCTAACTGCCGTATATTATCCGGTGGAGTTTCAAGTACTTTTGCGTGTCCGAATCTGAGGCATATAGTGCGGTATTGACCTTCCTAGAGCGGTCTTCAATATCAAGTTTCTTGGTGAGAATAACTCCAAGGTATTTGGGGTAGTTTTAAAAAATAATGGAGTGAGGCTTATGGGCCTGACGTAACATTTGGTTAAATTTGACTACATGTTTTGTGGATTTTTAAAGCGCCCCGACCATCTGGCACCCTTTACCAACTTCAGTGCTTACATGGCGATCAAATTTCATTTCTGTTTCACATTATGCAAGTTGTTGAGATAATAATCCAATTCTCAAGTTATATGCTCGATACTTGCCTGAACCTCTTACACAGTGACTCACGGGTGATACTCCGTTTGATTTAAAGATTGAAGTTGGAAGGAGATTAAGTTCAGCAGCTCCTATTATCTTCTTCAGCATCAAAGTACTCAGGATAGAGAGTCGCCTTATCTATAACCTTATTCATCAGCATCCCGACTCACAAATCTGACGAGGCTGGACGTTGGTAGCGTTGGTCGGTTCTCTTCGCGGCCTTCTTTTCCAATACTTGCAAGATTTGACCTTTTGTGAATACCTGGTGGATAATGGTGGATTTATCAGGGCCCGAATTCCGGCATTCGTAATCAAATGTCTATTCGTTTCGGATGGAATCGAATCGCTATCGAATGTCGCGATCTCAAAATCAATTCGATATCGAATACCGATAAAATTAAGCAAAATCAAGCTAAGTAAGCTCCCCAACCAACGGTATGACAATAAAGAAGTATTTTTATATTGAAATTCTTTTAAGGGCATTATAAACTGAATAACTGCTCTGCTTCGTGATTATTTTCCCTTTAAAATTTCTTCATTCGCCTTGGCTGTTGTTGTTTATGCGTCTGGCGCATTTCGACCTGGGGAAAATTAAAGGAGTGCGGTTGTAACTACGAAGACGATGACGACGACGTG
>NW_016212407.1:0-325 GCF_001687245.7 Rhagoletis zephyria
ATTGAAGTATTGAGGCTGGCTGACAGCAGCACTTAAACCCTTTCTCAGCAAGCCATTGCAGTCGCAGGTCAGTAGAAGAAGCAGTAACGCGCTGCAGTCATGACAGATTGCTAGATGCACTGAACTAAAACTGAAATCAACCGAAATATTGAAAGTCATTGGCTGAAAATGTCAAAGATGTCATTCTCTAATCGCAATTATGCCGCCATACACTCCACACCACGCAAGAATTAGGCAACGTGCCAGAAGGCAATCACAGCGGAAATAAGTTTGCTTACAGGCTGAATAATAGGGTGGTACAAAATAGGTAAAGTCGGAATTTTAA
>NW_016212407.1:416-1816 GCF_001687245.7 Rhagoletis zephyria
TAGGGGGTGAGAGCATTAAAACTCCAACTTTACTTTTTCACATGCATTTTTGGACCATCCTGGTGTATTATTTCTATAGATTTTAGATAAAAAAAAAGTAGCGTGTCTGAAGCAACCATGTAAAGGAGGGCCTATACGGTGTCGGATTTATGGGATAGCAATAAACAATTCAATATTTACAGCAAGATTGCCAAGCGCTCCCCGGCTTAAGGGAACGATAACTTGGGCTCGAATCGTCACATACGATATCGTACTACTCGTCACGTAAAAACACATTTTTCGGATTATAACATACGTGAACGCACTCTGTGTCCCATTCAGCTTATACTGCCTGACGTATCACGTAATTTTCTTTCGTATCGTTTTCGATCAGTGGACGGATGTTACGATTCGAGCCCTGACTAAAAAAGTTTCTATGATATCGGGGTAAAAATTATGAGAGTTGCTCCGCAATGCCATCAATATTTGTGACAATAGTCAGCAGCTCAGCAGGTGTCAAAAATTCCAATTGTCTTAATATCGTGTTTCCACTTTAGATCAGCTTTTCATCAAAGTCCCAATCTTGGAAAAGTTCTGCGAAAAGTTGTCTAATATGAAGGCCTACTGAAAAGTTAGACTTATGTATGTATCTTATCTATCCCAACTTCGGAAGGAAGAAGAGTAGGTCGATTTGAAACCTCCTCTCTAACTGTCCCATTCTTTGTGAGAGAATACAGTCTAGGAGTATCGCGTAAACTCTAAGAAATACTTTCGAAATAGGGCATTCTAAACAAACTACATTCAGACGAACAACAGTAGCACTTTTTGTTTGGGCAAGTAAATGCGTGGCCAATTCCGTACTGCTAGCAGTGTGCAAACCTCTACCACATGTGTGGTAGATCTACCACCTATTTTTTAAAATTTGGGTGTCTACCACATCTACCACACAAGGCTTAAAATCTACTACATTTTTAGGCAGAACATTTGTTTACAATTTTCACATAACTCTAAAATTTAAACTCAATTCCTATAAATTAAAACTAATATTATACTTGTTTTTGCATCAAGTGCGTTGAATCCGTACGATCACTAGCACTTATATTTCCCATTCTTACTTTTGAGTTGTGCCACTTTTGACGACGGTATGCGATATGTATACCCAATAAAAATATGAATTGGAAAATGTACCACATCTTATTCAAATCTTCCACATTTTTTAGCCGATTCTACCACACTAAAGTAAAAAGGGATTTCCACACTGACTGCTAATTTCTATCTAAAGGGCTATTACTCCNGTACCACATCTTATTCAAATCTTCCACATTTTTTAGCCGATTCTACCACACTAAAGTAAAAAGGGATTTCCACACTGACTGCTAATTTCTATCTAAAGGGCTATTACTCCAAATTGTTCTCTCACG
>NW_016212408.1:0-1816 GCF_001687245.7 Rhagoletis zephyria
TTTCCTGATTTAAGGTTGGTAAACTGTATATTTTACATATTTGCTAAATCTGTATTATTTTAAAAATTATAATCTTTGACTCTATTTCTATTTCTAATTTTATTTATATGTGACCTGGTCTACGAAAAGGGAGCTTACGTGCGAAAACTAGTTTTCTGTGAAAAAGCTGTTAAATGTAAGCAACTCGTTTCGTCAGTTTCTCATTATCTCGTTAATTGTTCTCCGCGCCGGACGTCCAGTAAGTGTTGTTGTTGGTCCAGTAAGTGTTGTTGTTGGTCGGAATATTATTATAGTTCATCGTGTAAGTTGCTAGTGTGGAACATTTAAAAAAGTAACACTGAAGAAGTGACGTTTACTGTTTCTGTTGATTATCGTCTTCGCATTTCGCATGAAATGAAACATGAGTGTTGATGAGGAGTTCAGTGCNTTTTATTTTTAACTGTATTTTTACATTTATCTTTGCTCTTTTCTTCATTTTTAACTTAATATATTTTTACCTTTACCTTAATTTTAATTTTAATTGTTATCTTTAGCTTTGCTTTCATTTTTATTTTTATTTTCATCATTATCGTTTTCTTTATCTTCAACCTCATACATCTTATTTATTTATTTATTTATTTTTTTTATTTTTTTTTAATACCGTCAATGAAACAAAGTTTCTTACAGACTACTAACAACAAGNCATATGAAGAAAGTACACTTTTAAATAATATGGCTTTTAAGTTAAGGCGTGCGAGTTAAAGTCTTAGAGGACTACGTGTGGTGCTACGGGGCGTATACGTTACATACGCAACTACGGGTGTATGAGCACGTCTGGTTATTTTTAATTTTTTTAGTATCTACTTTTTAAGTTTTCATTTAAATACAATTTCCCGATGGAATCTGGAAAGAAATACAAAATAGAAGATAATGCATTTTATAAGAATGGCGTAACACAATTTTCGATCAAAAAGACGTTTTTGTTGAAAAAATTTAACAACTTGTGAGTTTCGCTCACATACCTACTAGATCAACGCTGGTAGCGTGTTCCGAAAATTGCGGCTATGGAAAAAATTATTAATTTGTATACTTTTGGAAATATTCGCTTAAGGCAGTTTCACACGATTGGCCATTTGCACAAAATTTATTGCAAATCGTATCCCAATCGTGTGAATGCACAAATATTTTTCTTAGCCCCAATCACGAACAACAATTTGTTAAAATTTTTCAATAGAAGTTCGCTGTTCGACTACAAAAAAATGTCGTCCCAATTTTTTTACTTTGTACCAATAGCTCCATAATAAAATATGTACAAATCTGTTCAAATGTGCCAATCGTGTGACACTGCCTTTAGAAAAAAGTTACAGGCTTCGACCCTTCGTCGCTTATCAGTTGCTTTTCTTTCCTGTGCTAAATTTCATTTGAATTTTGACTGTCATAAAACTATTTGACTGCATTTTATTTCTTTGAGAGTTCGGGCTTCATTCCTGCATGCCACTAATTCAAGTACTTTCTCCTCCCGTCTTTCTGCCCTATTTTCTTCCTTTTGAGAGTCGAGAAGCAAGAAGTATTGATGTAAAACTTAGCACGTGAATACTTCACTAGTCGAAAAACGAGCTCAAAACTTTCGTATGAAGCGTTTATTCGAAGATCTGCAGCCGGATTCCAACACTTGCTATCGCTAATTTTGATGGCCAAAAATCTCCAAAAGAATAGCAGGCGCCCCTAAAAACACGCAAAACCTTGTAACATTTCCCCCTTACTCTTCCATGTTGTATACTTTTAGGTCGCACTGATTTTAATTTTAGAGTATTTTAGCGACAAAAATTTTGCATAG
>NW_016212409.1:0-1815 GCF_001687245.7 Rhagoletis zephyria
GGTCGCCGAAACAACATCGATTTATGACTCGATTAATCAGAACAAAAAAATTCTATTCGATTCAATCGCTTTCTGAAAAAATAACTCGGTTAACGCTAATCATTTGATTAATCTTGCCATCCCTAGATGTACTTTGCACTCAAGAATGATAGAATGCAAGATTGCGCCAATCGAGCAGAAACAGGGTGTGACGTCACATTATTATGAGAATGAGAGCGTAAAGAATAATTTTGAAGAAGAAGAGGATGAAGCGAACAAGTGTTGCGAAAAAGTGATGTAAAACTAGGTTGATTGTACCTACTCTTCAGCTTCTTAAATTTGAACGTAAATTCGGTACAAGCCCGTCATTTTAGGTACATTTGGAACGTAGTAAAATATTGTTTCATGTAAGTCAAAAGGTTGTTATGGTACAGAAGGAAGATGTAGTCCACCAACTATCAAAAATATATGCACATAAAAATACATGCTCACTGTTTAGGTACGTGTATCTACTTTCGGCAGATAGGTACAATGGGCCATTCCATTGTGACAGGTGGGACATTTTACTCGAGAATGCGATCAATTGTGAACTATTTCTATGTCGTCGGAACTTAAAAAAAAAAGCGAAAGATATTTTTTAACATAGAACGATAACTAATGTATAAAACTGCTTTAAAAATATAAAAAATACAAATACAATACATTATAAAAAATACAAAGTGATTTCTTAGTTTTATGTAACAATCATTTGAATGAATGTGACTGGTGGGACACTGGAAAGAACTCTATTTTACCTTTTTGCACTCAAAAATGAATTGTAGCCAAAGCATTTAATTTTCCCGAAAGATTTTTTTGTGTGGTAAAATATAGACTATACGCTTTCGGCTTCAATAAAAACTAGGCTTATATAATCTTCATAGAAATATTTAAAATTATATTTAATTTTGTGACGGGTGAGACAAGTCCTTGTGACTGGTGTATAGTAATTATGCATGAAATAAAAGTTTCCATAGACAAAGATTACAAATTCTTTTTACTTTTTTAGTATTTGTCAACAGATTAATAAAATGTAGTCATTGAAAAAGAGGTTACTACTGAAATAGAGATAATTAGGGCATTTTAATATTTACGTCATTTTCCTCATTTATATTTAGTTTAGTTTAATAATGTGACGTCAGCGAAAGGGATCCACCCTTTAAATCGAGAAGAAGAGGATTAGCGGTCAGCGGAAGGTGCCACCTTTGTTTCTCTGCATTGTGCTTCGCACTTGCTTAGGAGCTGTTCTGTAATACCTTATCAATGGAAGGCCTTGATAAAGCTAACAGAAACCCAGCAAACACAGTCTCTAACGTTAGAGAAATTTGGATTTCTACATTAGATAACTAGGGTATTTCTCTAATCGTTCTCGAGTCGATGACGAAGTTAGAGAACTACATTAGAATTCGATTCGAGAACGATTAGAGAAACAACGCAAATTCAAATAAGTGTAAATAATAGGGCTGTGCGATTAATTGATTATTCAAAATTTTAATTAATCATAAAGTAAATAACTCAATTATTCGATTAATTGGAAATTATGATTACTCAAAAGTTCAGTTACTCGAATAATCAAGATTTTGATTAACCAAAAAACAAAAATATTTGAGTAATTTGCTTTATGATTAATCAACATTATGAATAAAATGAGGAATCAACATTTCAAAGTACTCTTTACATACATACATATAAAGCAGTTGAAGTTCCTTGATACTTTGAAAACAAAAGTTTCTGTTTTCAAAAATTAAAATAAGAAAATAAGCATTTTCCAAAGTAAACTCTTTTAACGAGCAAAATTAA
>NW_016212410.1:0-1815 GCF_001687245.7 Rhagoletis zephyria
GTTTCTGTTAGTTGGGTCATATTCCACTTCAAACTGCTCAGTTTGCCTACGAGAATTCCGTTTTTCCCCCTTTTTCAAACGGTTCCCTAGGGGCCTGTGGGAGGAGCCCAAGGAGGCGATACGCCTTTTCAGAAAGCGGGGACTGTCCCCTTTCTATTGGGGAGGGTTTGGGAGGCCCTGAGCGCTACTAAACATTTCCCAAGTGAAATAAAAGTCGTCAGCAAAAACATACGTGTATGGACAAATTAATTTCAACCGATCGTTGCGATTTGTTGACCGTTTGTGGCCTGCTTTAGGAAATTTTAAACATCGATGGTAAAAATATAATTTTGAACCCTTATTATCGATGTTTCGGGAACATCGATGCATCGTTTGCATATCTATTTGTGATTTAATTAGAGGAATAGCAAGTTTTTGCAGTGAAGTACTAGGATAAAGTGAAATAATATATGTAGGTAATTTGTGTTCTGATGAGTACATATCCGTGCATATAAACGCAGTTTGTTTTTTAAGCTGATTAATGGTTATTATATTAAATAAATGTTGAAAGTCGTTTGAGAAATTGCAATTGGAAATGTATACGCTCAAAGAAAGGGAAATAAAAAATTTGTTTCTACCGGGAAAGAAATCTTCCAATAATTAACTCCTCGGTAGTAGCGTTTCGCCGAAAATTTGGGAGGAGGAAATTCTAACCACGAAGGGGGTATTTGACAGCTAATCTCCGTCATTTAAAATAAAAGATCCTCGGAATTTTTATTCATGATGGGTGGAAAGGGAAAAGAAAAAAGCTCCCGGGGAGTTTTTTTTCAGAATCGGCCTGAGTATAAATCTTGTTTTGCTCCATAACAGTTTAGAATAAGTGAAGAAATGTAGAAATCGTGTTTTTTTTTACAGAAATATAAAATGAAATCACTTAAATGTAAATGAAACTGCTAGTGGCTGGTTCGAAGAAAGTGCGACGTGGAAGTTTTTATTACCAGAAATGTATGAAACGGCTGTGTGTGTGTTTTGCATGTTGGATGTCTTATAGAGAATTTACATGCGGCTATTTTTAGTTGAAAGCAACAATCGCCTGGTGTAAGCGGCCTTTCAGCTAATCGCGGGAAATTTTTTCAAAACGGATCCAGGCTGTGGAAAAAAAGTAATTCTCTAGTTTAGGGTAACAACTGCTAAAAAAAAGGTCCGGGGGTGGGCTTTAGTAGTCAGCCGCACCTTGTGTTTTAAGAAAACCATTATAACCCTCAGGCAGTAGAATTCTCCTTTCTGTTTTGCGAAGAAAAGGAGCTGAACACCTTTTGCAGAGAACACCTTTCTGCGTAGGCGGCCTTCGGCCGCACTTAGGGATTATAACCCTCAGGCAATAGAATTCTCCTTTCTGTTTTGCGAAGAAAAGGAGCTGAACATTTTCTTTTGTATTGATTTCCCCTGTATTCTTTTTTAATCATTGCCTTCTTTGTATGTATTGTTTTGTACAATATGGCAACACATGTTATGTGTCAGTTTGCAACCATGTGTTATTGTAAATATGCGTGAAATTCAATGTAATTTACAAGTCGATAAAAGTTTAATTAAAGTGATTTATATACAAGATAAACTAAAAGAAAAGTGTGTAAAGTATTAAGTACAGTTTTATGTGCATTTATATATATAAAAGTATGCACAAATGCTTTTTTGTTAAGGAAACCAAGTGGAACGACTTAAGAAATTTTAACAAATAACTTATAAACAATGATATTATTTATATTTTTTAGTTATACATGTTTTAGAGGATACCTCCCTTAACATCCTGACCAAGTTTCATTTGTTAATTCCACC
>NW_016212411.1:0-1815 GCF_001687245.7 Rhagoletis zephyria
CCCACAACACTACCCTCAATACAATCACCAACCTTACCCACATTAGACCTCCCGGGGGGTTTCCCAACCCGATTGTTTTTCCCAACCTTTTTCCACTCCAAACCCCGTTTCCGAGCCCCAGAACCACGCCCAGAAATATCTCCCACATTTCCATCAGAACTTACCCCACAGTTCCTCGGTCCATTCCTTTTTTTCATTTCCGGCGACAGCTCCTCCGCTCCCGACGACGAGTCATCCACGACCATTGATCCTTCGGACTCNAGTCATCCACGACCATTGATCCTTCGGACTCATCACTGCTGGCAGGGTCCTTTTGGCCCCTCCTACTACGTGGAGGCCCCATACCGGCCTTTTGCCTTCACCACTGGCTTGCCGATCAACTGCACTACCAGACACAAAAAACGAGCTTATAGAATCGACAAACGCCAAGAGAGCACGCCCCGAACAAAAATATTAATGCACTAACACTCGGTTAGCAACCACGCGCAGAAACACTCCCTAGTAGCAGCAACCCAATGGAAGGCTAAAGCTAACGCGGTGACGTAGCCCACACCAAAAACGCCTTGGCTAAAAGCCCGGCAATGGCCACCACTAAGCCCCAGCAGACGGAACACAAGTTCCCCGCTTGAGGAAAGGTCGACCGATGCGGTTACTACGCCGAACCGTACCGTGAGCTATAAAGCTGCAACTAGAATTATCCTTCTGCACAAGGTCACAGACCCAGTACAGTGACAAGAACACAATTGGCCAGAAGTTGACCTCAATAAATCCACCGAAACCCAAGCCCGAAAAAGCACTGGGCCACAGCACGACGCACCAAATGGTTTCCAGCAACCAGCACGGAAATGCACCTCACGTTGAGCAAATGCTCAACCAGCACTTGTGAAGAATCTTCGAGAACAACGACGCACGCGAACCTCACCTTCCCGATAACGCGCAACCGAAACCGACAATACGGTGCTTCCAGCGTCCGAAACCACGCAAAAACACCTTAAACGCCTTAGAACGCTTTAAAGCGCCCTAAAAACGAAATCCCCCGAAAATCTCCAAAAAATCCAAAAAAACGAAAAATCCACCGAATCCCGAAAAAATCCAAAATCCACCGAAAAAAATTCCGAAAATATACCGCAGTCCCGAAAACCGGTCCCGAAATGATCCCGAAAAAATTTCGGGATTTACGTCACTAGTATAGCGAAAAATCACAACACTAGTGAAAAACCAATCACCCAATGTACCGTAATCGGAACACCAATTAGCACACTAAAAAATCGACCGACTCCCACCGGACCGAAAATACCACAGCAGCACAAGGCAGCGGCACAAGGCACTGGGTATTTTGAGCAATTAAAGCAAACAACGATCAACCACGACGAATCGCCAATAGCAGCAATTATATGCAGCGGCAATTCAATGCTACTATATGACTCCAAACGAAAACGCAACGCAAGTTCGAGGTCACCCAAATCGCAGTAGCAGCGATTGTTGCAGCGGCAAACAATACACTACTACACACGACCGACAACGCGACGAACGACGGAACACCCAAATCACAGCAGCAGCAATTGTTCGCAGCGGCAAACAATGTACTACAGTACTGCGACGAAACGACCGACGGACACCTAATTACAGAGGCAGCAATTGCTCGCAGCGGCAAACAATATACTGCAACACTGTCACAACACAACACTGATCAATACGCGACGAAACGACGGAACGACGATTCGACGATAAACACTTGAAAANACAACACTGATCAATACGCGACGAAACGACAGAACGACGATTCGACGATAAACACTTGAAAATTCGCACACC
>NW_016212412.1:0-1815 GCF_001687245.7 Rhagoletis zephyria
GGGTTTGCCAGCTCCATCCAGCATCAGCGCTTGACACTTGGCTGCTGTTGTTGCTGCTGCTTCTGCTGATGATGATGTTGCTGCTAGTGCCAGCTGCTGGACTACTACTACTCCTAGTGTCAGCTTTTGCTCCAGTGCCCCAGTGCTCTCTTGTCCGCAGTGTTTGTGTCTTCACTGACCAGAAACGATTTTCAATTACACGCTGCTAATTTTGCCTTTCAGTAGTGACAGTGAGCTACTGAAACATTAGTTGACTTTCTTCTTCCTTTTCCCTTTTCTCTTTTTCTCTCCTTTCCTACTCACGCTTCTTGATCCAAACAATTTTCGTTTACGTAATTATGTTATGTTAATTTATTCAAATTCTCTATGTTCAAACACTACTGAAAGTTACTGCTGCTGCCGTTGCCTCTGCAATTGTCGAGTTGTACATTTTCCAATTTTGCAGTTAATTTAATTTTTAATAACTTGCAATTGAAGGCGCACAAACAGTGTAAAGTGGCTAACTCTCGTGGCTGGTTGTCGATCGACATTTGCCGAAAGCCACGGAAAAGGGGAAGCAATCTTTCTCATTTATTGAGAGCGTTTTATGTAATGTGTGTAAGCGTGAGTGTGTGTGTATGTTTGCGAATGCAAATTGCGCGTGATTACCTTTGATTTATGTTTGCCTGTCGCCGAAGACGGTGCAGCCCTTTCTTTCCCCTTTTTGCATCTAAAGGGCCTCTGTTGACAGAGACCCTTTTTGACTTTTTTCATTGGCGGCTGCAGTGTGAGGATGCAGTGAGCACTGTAGCAACTGTTTTGATGGCAATCGGCAGCAAACTGAGCGAAACTCGACTCTACACACTGAGTTGCATTGCAGCCACTTAGCTGCAGCAGCAGCAACTAGAGCCTTCTTGCTGACTTCATTGCAAAGCACTTCAGGTCTGAGGCACATTGCACTAACACTAACACACGAGAACGCATCGGCCGTATAAGCAGGTTGGCTGGCAGTCATAAATTAGCAGCACTTGCCAGTGGAACCTACACTTGAGTATAATTACAATTCACCATTATAATTTATATTAATTCAGTTGCTGTGCATTCATCTAAGACGAAAAAAGTAGCTGCTAGTTGACTTTGGTTTTAGTGTAGCAGTCAGTGTGTCTGTGAGTGTGTGCTGACTTCCTGCCCTTTTTGAAACGCCATTTGTAGCGTTTTTTAAACAAAAGCAAAAGTGGTCGGTGAGTGAATTGCAAAAAAAGTTGAGTGTCTCTTTCCTTTTGAACGACAAACGGAATTGTTTTTTGCCGTCTGATGCAATAGTTTATTAAATTAGACACTTCATTTGTCGGCGATGCACTGAAGAACTNTTGGTCGGTGAGTGAATTGCAAAAAATTGAGTGTCTCTTTCCTTTTGAACGACAAACGGAATTGTTTTTTGCCGTCTGATGCAATAGTTTATTAAATTAGACACTTCATTTGTCGGCGATGCACTGAAGAACTACTTTGCTTGTTTATATGAGCACACTTTTATTTTTTATTTTGTCTGCAGACTGGTACAGTCTGGTGAAGCAGTATGTCAGTGTGTGTTGTGTGTGTGTGCTCACTGAACTTTACTGCTTTTTTCTTAGAAAACAGCCGTATCACTGNCGTATCACTGTGCAGCAAGCAATTGGCTTAATTGAGTTCATTCTCTTTGCTGGGCTCACAATACAATCTTTGGCTTTGTCAAGCACAAGCACTGTGTTGGCAATGTTGCCAGTCTGCCGCTGAAGTGTGTGCCATTGACAGAGGCAGAGAAAGCATCACATCAGCGGAGAGCTCGGCCACTGTCAC
>NW_016212413.1:0-1815 GCF_001687245.7 Rhagoletis zephyria
GATATTTTCATTTCCCAATACCAGGCGCTCATACATATGAAGTAGTAAGGTTTCCATACGCATAATTACTTAACACATACATACATTATATATTACATATTTAGTANCCTTTGTGGGCGTGGCTGCTGCCTGAAATTCGAAAAAAGGAATTTTAAACTACCACTAAGGCCGCACTACTCAGTCCATGTCATTGATGTGGATATCAGTGGAAGGGTATTCAAACACGCTATCTAACGCTATCTTTTGTGTGTATAAAATATAAATATGTCATAGCGTTAACGCATGAAAACTAAAAATCCGGCAGCTGAAAATATACATTTCGGGCATTTTCTCAAAAACTGGTCAGTCGATTTTATTCTAAGTTTCCACAAGTCTAGCCTAGAACCTTAGCTTTCATCTGGTATATAGCTTATATCTGGGAAAACTCTTTCCGCCTAATTTGGTTACTTTAAGATATAAAAATAAGATACCCAGTTCTCGAAAAAAATTGCCCATTCCGCGATTGCCACTTAAACCGAAATTCCCTGCAAATCGGCGAATTTCCCGCGAGTTGACAAGTTGAAGGATGCAGTGTGCTAATCACTTCGTAAATGCCTTGGAAACCACAATTTGTGTATATTTTAGAGTTTTTTCAGTCACATGCCGAAATTGTAACATTCCTCCCCATTTTAGTTGCAGATATGTACATAGTATTTAACAATGCTACATGGGTTTATCACCCACACAACCTAGCTGGGAAGACGCGTACAATGTATTACAGTATATTTTGCTTAGCTGCACATCCTNACTTGTGCACTTAACCGAAAAAGGCACTTAAACGAATTTTCTTTACTACTTCAATGACAAAGGCATCCGAATCCCTATGAAACCAAATAATGGAGAGGCACTTACCACGTAGAAATTACTGCAAGCGAAATTTTTACCGAATGGTATCAGTTATCTATATAACTACATAAACTGATAACAATTTTCGTTGTTCTGCGAGATGAGCAAAATAAATAAAAGCTTGTAAAATAAGGTAATTGTAGGGCCAGTGAAGGTAAACGTAATACTTTCTTTGATAATTGATACTAGTTGCACAATTTTTAAGACAGGTAACGCCATTGTGCAGGTATGTTGAATGCATCTCTGGAGCAGTTTCCTTATAAATGTTAAAAATGATGCCTCTGATGCGCATTTTGGCATAGGTATCTTAAATGTGCACTAAAGTATAAAGGCAGCAAAGCAAAATATACTGTAACTACAGTTGTAAATAAATATGAATGTATGAATGCATTTAGTTCACCCAATGTGCCGCTACTTACCTACATACATATCGTCGTTTAAAACGCTAAACTGCGTAACAACAAAATGCAAAACCGCGTATGTGAGGTTGCATAAATTATTTTCTAGAGAGTAAAAACACTCATATTTCAAAATGGTTCTCTTTTTACAACACTTTTATCAACTTGCAATGTTGTGTGTCCAGAAACTTTCAATGTTGTGGATCCAGAAACTTCCAATGTTGTGTGTCCGACACCATAAAACCTTTGCTTTGAAAAGTTCCTATAAAAAAGCATAGTGCATAGGGCGACATCTGTAGTGAATAGGGCGAGGTAGATGACATCTAGATGTCGCCACTATGTACTACGTTTGCTACAGCGGAAATAGACGACACGCCATTTCTTTAAATAAAATTAATTGGTGCTCGTTTGTATGTACATACATATGTAAATGCATCTGTGTGCACCTTTCTATTAATATCGTTGAATTATTTTAATATCTATTGCAAAATTTTATATTTAAAAAGTAGAAAATAAATAATATAAAAAAAAC
>NW_016212414.1:0-1815 GCF_001687245.7 Rhagoletis zephyria
ATAAAAGTGTCTTTAAACATATTATTTCTTAAGCTATATAACTGAGTCTCACAAGTCCCCACTTCTAATTGATCTTTAACGTACGTCGAAGTCATTTCAAGTGGGGCTCTTTTACAAATTTATTTTTAGCAAAAATTTGAAAAAAACAGTAATTTTGTTCTCTTGTCGGGAAGTATTGGACCTTTGGCTAAGAATTTCTGTGGCAAAATTGTCCCACTACGTCCCTCTTATTTTGCCATTTAAAGTCAAAGAGTAAGATCCCTCAATAGGGATTTCCAGCAGCAATTTTCAACGTCTAGCTTTAAAGAGAATCGATGCTCAAATAATTAAAAAATCTGTAGGTCTGACGTTTAATTGGATCGAATGTTATTTGTCGAGGATCTGTTGAAAACCCTGAATTCATCGCTAGTTTTTTATACTTTTTCTTAGATAATTGTAATTATTTTTTCTCTCATAAAACGGCTTATTATCTATTGACGAGTTGGCCTTGGCATGCAATATATGTTGAAAATTTGCGTTCATCTGCCTCAAAATATGAAAACGCAATAAGCGAATTTGATATTTATTATTTGATAGCTTATGGCACCGCCAGCGGTGAGTAGTCAATTGTGCCTGCCTACAACTAGGAAAAGTCGAGCTCAGCAAATAAGAAAACTAATTACAGGTGAAGCTTTTGAAGAAGGCACCCCCAAGAAAGTCAGGCGGATACGCCGATATTTTCAGCCCCGATGCAATTCTCAAAAAGGAATTATTCTTGCACCAAAAAAAAAAATATATAAGTGAAAGTCCTCTCAACTGGTGCAGCGTTTTCCACGCAGATATTTGTCGAGCAGTTATTTAGTGGCGCAGGTTTGATTTACAACCCTTTAAGAAATAATTTTTTAATTCAAGAACTAAATAAAATAAACATTATTAAAAATTACTAACTTTTCCATTTTTTTATTTATCTACCTGAATCACCTAATTGACTTACCTAAATTATTTCTTAACAATACTTGACATTCGCATTCGCATCCGCGGATGTCTAAAATTCCACATTCGCAACATCCCTAGTACGTACATATATATCTATGTACCAGTGTTGATATTTTAAGTACAATTGTACTTTTTTAGTACAAAAGTACAATTTGCCGATTTCAAAATATGAAAACGCAATAAGCGAATGGAATCGAACAACAAATTATTTGATAGCTTATGGCACCGCCAGCGGTGAGTAGTCAATTGTGCCTGCCTACAACTAGGAAAAGTCGAGCTCAGCAAATAAGAAAACTAATTACAGGTGAAGCTTTTGAAGAAGGCACCCCCAAGAAAGTCAGGCGGATACGCCGATATTTTCAGCCCCGATGCAATTCTCAAAAAGGAATTATTCTTGCACCGAAAAAAAAAAATATATAAGTGAAAGTCCTCTCAACTGGTGCAGCGTTTTCCACGCAGATATTTGTCGAGCAGTTATTTAGTGGCGCAGGTTTGATTTACAACCCTTTAAGAAATAATTTTTTAATTCAAGAACTAAATAAAATAAACATTATTAAAAATTACTAACTTTTCCATTTTTTTATTTATCTACCTGAATCACCTAATTTACTTACCTAAATTATTTCTTAACAATACTTGACATTCGCATTCGCATCCGCGGATGTCTAAAATTCCACATTCGCAACATCCCTAGTACGTACATATATATCTATGTACCAGTGTTGATATTTTAAGTACAATTGTACTTTTTTAGTACAAAAGTACAATTTGCCGATTTCAAAATATGAAAACGCAATAAGCGAATGGAATCGAACAACAAATTATTTGATAGCTTATGGC
>NW_016212415.1:0-1815 GCF_001687245.7 Rhagoletis zephyria
AATGTTCGGCTCCGCCCGAACTTAGACTTTCTTACTTGTTTTTATTTTGAAATCAAAAAATATTTAGGTAGTGCTCCAAGCGCTCAAAGTTTTTCATGTATTTTATATGGGGGAAAAATAACTTTTCGTATAAATGGTATACAATTCTTAAAAATCAATATTTTTCCAACGGAAAACTCTGTTTCTCTGGAAGGACAAATAAAAAATCGTTAGTATTAAAAATAGTTAATAGTGCAATGGAAGGACAAATAAAAAATCGTTAGTATTAAAAATAGTTAAATAAACAGAAAGTCTCCTGAAGAGAACCAGAGATTTTCGATCGAAAAATATTGATTTTCCAGAATTCTATATCATTTCTGCGCAAAGTTGTTTTTTCCTCATATAAAAATGCATGGAAAACTTTATGCGCTTTGTGCGACCTCTAAATATTTTTTGACTTCAAAATAAAAAACAAGGCGGTGAGAGCATTACAATTCCGACTTTACTGTTTTCGGACCACCCTAATGCACATCCAAACGAATATGCGGCCTGCTTTCGTTATATTTGTGATTTTTTGTAATCATAAGCGTAGGCGGTTTTTTACGTACGAGTGAGGACAGGTTTTGATGGTTTGGTATGCCTAATTTTGGCAACATTAGCAATTTTATGAATGAAATTTCAAAATATTTACGGAAAATTTTTTACAATAGTATAGGAAATCCCTTTAAACATTAAATAATTTAAGTGTTTAAAATTATGAACGTAAATGTTCCCGGAAGTACGGTTAATTACTCGTATATATTGTTATATTCTAATTTCGATTAATATGCATTTAGTAACCTAGTAAAGTTGAAAACGCGATAACGTAATTTTTTAAACCTACGATATTACAGGCCAAAATCGCTTAGGCGGTTACAGCGCCAAAAAAGAAGAAGAAGAAGATATTACAGAGACCATGCTGACAATGTGTTTTACAAAATAGACTACGTGTTTTACAAAATAGACTACATATTTTCAATAAGCAATACTTACCTACTGCTTATTGTTTGCTTTATATATTTTTCAGCAAAAAATAACCAAGGGAAAGTATATCGCTAAAAATTCCGAATGGTCAAAAAAGAAGCCCGAAAAGTCTCCAAAACTACAAAAATAAATTGTGGACGCTAAAAGTTTGAAAGAATCTAAAACGGCGCTCAGAATTCCAAAAAAATTCCTAACGGTCTAAAAAAGTTGTTACTAACGGTTCAGAAAGCACAGCCCACAACTGTCCTGCAAAAAATACTGAAAAAATTTGAATTTGAAACTGGCCGAATAAACCCCCACCGTACCGAAAAATTCCGGTATACCCCGAAAATACAACTTAAATGTCTCGAAAATAAATTGGAACCTAAAAGTTCATAAAGAGTAGTTCCGAAAAATTCCAACGGTACCCAAAAACACCAGAACGGCCCCAAATAACCCGAAGCGATCCCAGAAAGCAACTCAGGGGGTCTCGAAAAATCTCAAAAAATAAATTTAGATTTGAATGTTCCACCCTAATTCCTAAAGGTCTCTAAAAAACTCGAAGCGGTAAAAAGAACCAAGAATCGCCAAAACTATCGCAAAATAAATGTGGTCGCAAAAGTTGAAAAATTCACAAAGGTTTCAAAAAACCCGATCCCTAAATATTTCGCAACTGTCCCGAAAACACAGAATGAAAAGTTTCGAAAAATTACGGAAAATAAATGTGAACGCAAAAGTTTCTGAGAAATTCACAACGCTCCCGAAAAAATAGAATCGGGATCCCAGAAAACGGGTGGGCTTTAGATTGCTAACCCCGGAGTTCAGCATTAAGGA
>NW_016212416.1:0-1815 GCF_001687245.7 Rhagoletis zephyria
CCACGCTTGTCGAGCGATGCATCGTCGATCGATTTTTAGCTTATTAACTATCTTATGTTTGATTAATGTAGGGCATGTCGAGTCAAATGATGTGAGTGTATCGTTGTCACAGTTAACACAATAGGTTCTTACGCAAGTTTCATGAGGAGGGATCAGTGCGCACGTTCTACACAACTCTACGTTTCTACACCACATCTTCGTATGGCCCAGTTTCTGGCAGTTGTTGCATCGCATGGGATTAGGAATGTGCTCTTCAATTTTGACCCTTTCCCAGCCAAGCTTGAGGTATTCGGGTCGTCGAATAAGATCGCATGTAACAATTGCGGCTCCTGTTGGTATCAAGTTACTGTCAACTTTCTTCATGATTTTTTTAACGTGGATCACTTTTTGAGATGCCAGTTCTTGTGTTAGCTCTTCTTCTGAAATGTCGATTATGTTTTTGGAGTAGAATCTTCCCTGGATAGAGTTTAGGTTGGCATGGGGTGTTATTTTCACTGGAACGCAGTCGACATAGTTGGCTTTCAGGAAACTCTGTGCTGCTTTCAAGTTAGAAGTTTTTAGCAGAAAAAATAAATATTCTCGAATCGCCAACGATTCGAAAAACTAGTTATCCTCGACTCGCTAACGATAGGTGACTCTATCACCGCGAAGTATCATCTCGATAGTTATATCAGAGAAAACGAGCTCATATCGAATTCGTTGTGTTTATTACTAGCAAAATCCATATAACACAAATCATATGGAGGAAAACTTTAATTTCAGTTTTATTTGAAATTAAAAATATATGTATTAAAGTAAACATACGATAAGTCATTTTTAAGCAAAAAAAAGCGACTTCAATTCTCATATAAAAATTTAAGGGTACCGTTAATTTCTACATGATCCAATGATCGGATCAGGGTTGCCAATTTGGTAAATTATTACCAAAATTTGGGTTGGTAAAAAGGTAATTTTTTTTCTAATTTTGGTAGATTTTTTTTTTAACTTACATACATACGTATAAATATATTTTGATATAAGGCGAACATTTCGTGTTCCATTCAAAACTCATTTTACTGAAATTTCGAAGAGCTTTTGATTGCCTAAATATAAATGATTGTTCGGAAGAAATATTAAATCAACGTCATTTTTTATCAATGGAAATTCTTAAATAGAAAAAACCACAAAAGAACTAAAATAAATATACGGGAATTTTTAACTGCACAGTGTTGGCTGTACTCAAATATTATGGGCTATAAAACCATGAACCAAAAATACAAGATCACGCCCTCTTCTTAGTAGCCCGTTATAATCGCATTTAGGAAAAAAGTTGGGCGACTTTGACATTAGCCGTTTATTTACATTTGTTCGTTGTTTACAATTTGGTGGAGGCTTTTTACTGCAATTTTCTTAAATTTTCGCTTGTGACAACGTGTGCACACATAAGCTAAAGAATAATTTAACACAACGACATGATTTATAGAAGAATTTGAATAATAAAAATGATTATTCATGCGTTCAACAATTACGCAGTTTTTTTTTGTTCTCTTCGTTGTTTACTTCTTACAATAAAGATGACGTCGAGATTTCAGCGGCTAGAAAATAACTTTTTTCTTTCTTTCCTTAAGGCGTGACCTCGTGTCTTTCGTTCATGCTATAAAACTCCATACCCTAAATTGTTTTACAAATTCCGAGTAAAGAATTCGAATTTTAGTCCAAATTGTTTTGAATTTTTCTAAATGTTGTATATAGTTTGAATCCTTGATTTTTATATGGAGTTGGTTAAAATGCCGCTGTGGTGTAGTGGTAAGCAGTGCGCGCTTTCACTCATCAGCA
>NW_016212417.1:0-1442 GCF_001687245.7 Rhagoletis zephyria
AACAAACATGATAGGCATCCTTCAAAGCCGTATATGCAGCCAACCCCTACCCCTAATTATCCGTGTGAGACTAGATATGTGTAAATTAAACAAACATGATAGGCATCCTTCAAAGCCGTATATGCAGCCAACCCCTATCCCTAATTATCCGTGTGAGATCCTACATATTGATATTTTCGAAATAGAGCGACAGAAATACTTGAGCTGTATCGATAAATTCACAAAATTTGCGAAGCTTTTTCCGATAAAGAACAAATCTTCCACTCATTTGCGAACAAAATTAACAGTTGCACTGCACCACTTTACAGTACCACGAGCTTTAGTTATGGACAATGAACGTGGATTTTTAACTCCACTCATATTAAACTACATTAGGTCCTTAGAAATAGAAATATATAAAACACCAACGCAACGAAGCGAAGCCAATGGTCAGATCGAGAGGTTACATTCTACACTGATCGAAATATATCGTTGCNACTCATATTAAACTACATTAGATCCTTAGGAATAGAAATATATAAAACACCAACGCAACGAAGCGAAGCCAATGGTCAGATCGAGAGGTTACATTCTACACTGATCGAAATATATCGTTGCCTTTGCGCTGAATATCCTAGACTAACAACCAAAGAACGCGTCGCGATATCTGTTGATAGATATAATAACACAATCCATTAAAAGGAAGCCCGCCGACGTTTTCCTTAACAGGACTGCTAGAATAAATTACCAGGAACTGGCAAACTTTAGGGAACACACAAATGAGGACATAAAGGCTCTTTTATTGCATGAGCAAGAAAGTAGAAATGCAAGAAATAATAAAACTCGCTCGCCCCCTCGCAATTTCAATAGCGGTGATGAATTGTTCATCGCCAACAAACAAATTAAAAGCAAACAGAAACCACTTTATAAAAAAGAAGCTGTCGCAGAAAATATGAATGCGACTATTGTCACACAAAGTGGAAGGAAATTCCACAAATCAGACATAAAAAATATCTGAAGATATTAAAACAAAAGAAAACCATTATTATATAAAGTGGAGAAACATCCACAAATGAGACATAAATAAATGTCAAAATATTTACAAGCAACATTGGTGAAGAGACAAAAAACTCATGCATAGATCCTTAAGTCCCAGGGGTTTGGGTACAAAATTTTTTTTTTTTATTCGATCAAGTCATATTGGTTCAATTCCAGTTTACTCGATGGTTCGAGTGACGACAATCGAAGTGGTTCAACTCCACCAGAGGACTATGACTTTAATTGACGTGAAGTCACTCGTGCCATGAGTAGGCCATTTGCAATCATTAACGCTTATGGCTAAAAGGGATTACCGCGAGCCTTCCAATATCATCTGAGTTTACGTCTGTATTCCAATGGCAAGAAAAAGCCGCTATGGCAAACCAAATTAAAGCAATATGCAAGGTTTGAATGAATTGCAAGAA
>NW_016212417.1:1653-1815 GCF_001687245.7 Rhagoletis zephyria
TCACTAGAGATAGTATTAGAAATTAAGAAATAATTACTACATTAAATTGTTACTGTAGGATTATTGTTAAAAATTTCGGCATACACGATTCAAAAAATAAATAAAATAAATTTCAAATAATTAATTATAAAGCATTCTGTATTCGATTTGACTTAAAAACTT
>NW_016212418.1:0-146 GCF_001687245.7 Rhagoletis zephyria
TCATATGAACTTAAAAAAAAACGCATTACGCACTTATTTTAAAACAAAATAACTTTTAAAACTACAATCAACTACAAACGATTCTGGACCAGATTTCATTAAAATTGAAGCTGTTGCTGTTAAGAGCTTCATATAAATTAAAAAAA
>NW_016212418.1:442-1147 GCF_001687245.7 Rhagoletis zephyria
TAAAAAAAACGCGCTACGCACTTATTTTTCAACTAAAAAGAAATTGAAAGCTACAATTAACTACAAACGATTCTGGATCATAATTGATTAAAATTGAAGCTGTGGCTGTTAAAAGCTTCATATAAAAAAAAAAAAAAAAAACGCATTGCGCACTTATTTTTCAACTAAAAAAAATTTTAAAATTACAATCAACTACAAACGATTCTGGATCATAATTGATTTAAATTGAAGCTGCAGCTGTTAAAAGCTTCCTATAAATTAAAAAAAAACGCATTACGCACTTATTTTTCAACTAAAAAAAATTTTCAAGCTACAATCAACTACAAACGATGCTGGTACGCACTTATTCTTCAACTAAAAAAATAAATTTTTAAACTACAACCAACTACAAACGCTTCTGGACCTGAATTCACTAAAATTGAAGCTGTAGCTGTAAAAAGCTTCATATGAATTTAAAAAAAAAAACGCTTTACGCACTTCTTTTTCAACTAAAAAAAATAATTTAAAACTACAATCAAGTACAAGACCTGAATTCATTGAAATTGAAGCTGTTGCTGTAAAAAGCTTCATATGAATTTAAAAAAAAACGCATTACGCACTTTTTTCAATTAAAAAAAAATTTTAAGCTACAATCAACTACAAACGATTCTGGACCTGAATTCATTAAAATTGAAGCTGTAGCTGTAAAAAGCTTCATATGAATTT
>NW_016212418.1:1157-1821 GCF_001687245.7 Rhagoletis zephyria
AAGCTACAATCAACTACAAACGATTCTGGACCTGAATTCATTAAAATTGAAGCTGTAGCTGTAAAATGCTTGATATGAATTTTTAAAAAAACGCATTACGCACTTTTTTCAATTAAAAAACAATTTTAAGCTACAATCAACTACAAACGATTCTGGACCTGAATTCATTAAAATTGAAGCTGTAGCTGTAAAATGCTTGATATGAATTTTTAAAAAAACGCATTACGCACTTTTTTCAATTAAAAAACAATTTTAAGCTACAATCAACTACAAACGATGATGGTAAGCACTTATTTTTCAACTAAAAGAAATTTTACAACTACAATCAACTACAAACGATGATGGTAAGCACTTATTTTTCAACTAAAAAAATTAATTTTTAAACTACAACCAACTACAAACGCTTCCGGACCTGAATTCATTAAAATTGAAGCTGTAGCTGTAAAAAGCTTCATATGAATTAAAACAAAACGCTTTACGGACTTATTTTTCAACTAAAAAAAAATTTTTAAAACTACAATCAACTACAAACGGTTCTGGACCTGAATTCATTAAAATTGAATCTGTAGCTGTAAAAAGCTTCATATGAATTTAAAAAAAATGCATTACGCACTTTTTTTCATCTAAAAAAAAAATTTTAAACTACAATCAACTACAAACGATT
>NW_016212419.1:0-1815 GCF_001687245.7 Rhagoletis zephyria
TGAATTTCTGTGTAGTCTTTCAGTTTCATGCACATTTGCTATGGCCATACTTCCCAGCAAACATTTGGAGACATAAATGAGTCTTTGAGGAGTCATGTTTCGGAGCCTTTACGCTCATATTTAGCTCATTTAAGAGTCCGATATGAGGGTGTTTCCCCTCCTCCGAAGGTCGACTTATATGAGCTTGAATTCATACATCAAATGTGCCTCAATATGAGTCATATTGGTCTCATATACGGCTCATTTTGGACTCGTTTAACACAATTCTTGGCATCATTTCAGACTCTTTCTGAGGCTCTTATCGGCGTCATAAATGACAATATTCGAACTCCTATTTTAGATTGTTCTTTGAATATTATTGAAAGCACTATATTTGCAAAGGCATTCAGCAAAAAATTCTTTCAAATAATATACATACAATTTTACGTGCGTATATATATTCCAACCAGAATTGAATAGCAGCAGCTGTGGCTAAATTTTGTTTATTTTTCGTTTTCTAATTATTTACAATTTCTTTATTATCTAAACTTGTGCGAATATTATTGTTTTTATATTGGCACAAGGTGTTGGCTCACAACTTGAATCATGTATGACTCCTAAAATATTCATAAAAGAGTCACACATATTTTCTTTTTTTAAACTCATATTTCCTACCCATCTAGGACTCCATTCGGACACATATATTCTGAACACTCAGAATATGTTTGCGGAGTTATTACCATGTATGTACATACTTACGCGTTTATACCTCTATTAAAGAAATTTTTTTGTGAATTTTCAACATTAGTACCAAAGAGCATGAACACAGGCGGAAATGAAGTTTCGAGCCTATGTATCCAAAGACTATCAACTGAGGAGAAATTCAATGCAGTTAAAAATGAATAAGTGCAGGTATATTAAGAGCAGAAGTTGTTTCGAACTCACTGGGAATAGCAAGATCGTTTTATCTACCGGACTTCGCAAACGTTTACCATGTGCTATAAGTATTTGGTATTATCCAATGCTCTCGCCTCTTGATGCTTAACCACTGATATCATACCCCGAAAATATGCGCCGTCATTTTCGCAAAAAACTGGACTGCTATCTACTTATTACAGTCCTAATGTCGTCAAGCATATTAAGTGGAAACTGTGCTTAATGAAATATGCGCGCCTCTTCTCCCATAGTTCTAATCACTAAAACATTATTGGAAACTAGGCCGCATATTTGTCAACCAGAGTGAAGGGAATCATTTGGCCCAATTAGGGCGCACGACATCTAAAGTGAATGAGCCATTTGTTAGTAAAAAACCTTTGGTTATGAATAGCGACTTGAAAATCCAAAGAAGGGAAGAATAGGTCGAAAACTACTTCATAAAATCCACCCAGAAGTATGGTAATTTCGGACATCCCCCCGGGTGTCTTCTCTAGAAACTTTACCCTGATCCATTCATTTCTGCTACCGGCTGAGGTCTCAGCTATAATGGAGGCTATAAATGAATTATGAATAGATTTAACAGATACAAAAGGGTTTTATCTTTAGTGACAGCCAGGCAGCAATCAAAGATGTCAGTTCCGTCAAAACTAGATCAAAAATTGTGCTGGACTGCCGTCGATCTCTGCAAGAGATGGCGAAACAAAACAATCCGCACCGCATTTGGGATCCCGGTCATAGCGGTATGGACGGTACGATTTGCTCTGGCCGCGCATAGAGAAGACCCAGAAAAAATGCACTGTCTTGATGGTGGTTCTACCCCTACTGGTGAAGTCGATGGCAATTCTCACTTATAAATTTTAATGATACAAATAAATTTTAATGATATAAGCTTACTTATTA
>NW_016212420.1:0-1815 GCF_001687245.7 Rhagoletis zephyria
AGTATCTTTTCCAGCCTCCGACAGTGGTGTTTACCACCAAAATCTGTCATCCCAATATCAGTGAGCACCAATGTCCAACTTTATATTTTTCTTTTTTTTCTCCCCTATATTTTTTACTAATAAAGTATGCTTTGAATTTCCGTTTTCAGATACATCTGGCCATACCTGCTTGGACACTCTACAGAAAAAGTGGAGTGCTNCGCTGGGCACTGTTATGATGAGCGTTCAGGCGTTGCTCAGCTCACCTTTTTCTGAGAGTGGTCTCAATGATGGCGCTCTCAAGCAGATAGTTTATTTTCCAAAAGAGTTCAAGAAGACGGCCGTTTTCTAGACCTACCGCAAGGCCATGGACAGCTTGAAAACTGACAAAATGGTCAACGCTAATGAGTCGAAAGAAGGTACGTCCATTTGATGATAACAGCAACTTGTCTTTTTTTTGTTAACCTGACAATTGGCGCCGTGTTTTCTTTCTTTCGTTTCAGAGCTAATTAAGAAAGTGATGGAAATGACTGGGGGAAACTACGACAAAACGCTTTATTATCTTTCTAGTAATAACTGGAATATTAGCAAACTGCGAACAGACAATGCTAAACCGCCACCAAAGTTTCAAAATGTAAACAGACCCTACGACACAACAAAGTAGTTTCATAGTTCCTGCAAATTGACTTTCATCATAAACATCAAATTTTTCATTTTGTAATGCTGTTTTTAAAAATTTAAACAAGTATGTTTAATTTTGTAAATTGAAACAACTTTTGTTTCTTTCATTAAATTTGCAATTCTTTTAAAATTTAAAAAAATTCAGTTTTTGGCAATTGTTTTGATGCAATAGGAAATTCAATGTTGATTTACAACAATTTGTGTTGTTGCTATTGCTGATCAATCTTGATTGTGAGAGGGAACAAAGATACATTATACAAAGTATGTCAAGTTCAAAGATGAGAACTGTAAGACCAAAAATAGCTTTAAGAGAAGTAAGCTCATTTTTTTAACAGACACAACTTGCTGGCACCTGCAAAATGTTTGGCCAATTTAAATGTTCTGACACATGACTGAGTAGACTT
Organism: Rhagoletis zephyria; assembly: GCF_001687245.7. Taxonomy (NCBI): domain Eukaryota; kingdom Metazoa; phylum Arthropoda; class Insecta; order Diptera; family Tephritidae; genus Rhagoletis; species Rhagoletis zephyria. The sequence continues at coordinate 1,065 of NW_016212420.1, forward strand.
TACTATCACCTTTTTTGTTTATCATTATGTCTACTTTTCATCACATTCTACTCGAAACAATCTTTTTTAATTTGAATGCAAGATAAGAATTGTAAAATGGGGTATTTGAGAATGGGTAATAGTGTACTGTTAAAGAAATGATGGAAAATGAATAAAAATGTTAGATAGAAGTACATAGAGAGAATAGAATAGATAACTGATTATGTGTTGTACGGTCAACTGGTAATGGGATTTACTGCTAAGTCATGAAAGAGTTGAAGTGGGAAAGAAAATTGTTTTACAACTGATATGAAGTGTGTATGTTCTGCGTTGCGATGTGTGTGTGTACTAGTGTCAATGACATAGAATACGCCTGAATGATTGAATAAAATAAGTAACATAGGTGGTTGATAAGGTTATTGGCGGAGATAATTGAGGGGTTTGCAAGGAGATGGGCAGTGTCGCCAAAACTTTGGTCAGTGTTTCAAATTGAACAACCAAACAATCAGCTCATTACCTTCGGCTCCACAAATTAATCAATGAACTTCTTTCTCACCCTGCAAAACGATGTTTGTGTTGTCTAAAAGACAGGAAAAAGCAGAGAAACAATTAGCATTTTACATTGATCATTTAGCAGTAGTAATACTTTCTGATACTTGCTCTTTCTTCTCTTAACTAAAAATCTGTACTTTTCAACCATCACTTTTCAGCTGATTGATAACGAGGGACAGGGAGGCAAACGAGTAAGGCACGTATTGTCTTCTTTGGCTGC
>NW_016212421.1:0-1815 GCF_001687245.7 Rhagoletis zephyria
TAAGGCCGTTTCGACAGACCTGCCCTTGCAGTAAGCATGCTGATCCAAGAAAAAGCGCCCCTGAGGATGCCGCTTCTTAAATGCAGATCGATCAGCCTCTCCAGCGTCTTCAGAAGAAACGAGGAGAGACTTATCGGCCTGAAATCCCTGGGTGATACATGAGAGNCCTGCCCTTGCAGTAAGCATGCTGATCCAAGAAAAAGCGCCCCTGAGGATGCCGCTTCTTAAATGCAGATCGATCAGCCTCTCCAGCGTCTTCAGAAGAAACGAGGAGAGACTTATCGGCCTGAAATCCCTGGGTGATACATGAGAGGCTTTACCCGCCTTGGGAATGAACACGACTCTGGCCACCATCCAAGGCCCCGGAACATGACCCTTAGGCAGACAACCCTCGAAAATGGGAATCAACCAGCGGCACGACACTTCTGCAACCTTCTGCAGTGGGGCCGGTATTATGCCATCTGGGCCCGGGGCCTTAAAGGGCTTGAAGGAGCTAATGACCCAAAGACGGCGATGCGCGGTTAGGATTTCCGAGACATTCGTCTAAGGGCTCGACGCCTCTAACCGGATCCCTCCCGCATCCGGGTTGCAGGGGAAGTGAGCGCCATGGAGCATCCGAAGAGACTCCTCGCTGCTCACTGCCCAGCCACCGCCCTCAACCCTGATATATCCCAGGGGATCGGGATTCTCAGAGAAAACTCGCCTAAACCTTGAACATTCCTGACTGCCCTCCACGCTTTCATAGAACAGTCTCCACGGCGTTCGCTTCGCTTTCCTAATCTCGGACTTATATATCCCAAGCCCAATCTTATACAGTGCCCAGTCGGAGGCTGATTTACTCTTCCTGGCCCAATTAAAAAGGCCTCTGCTCGTGGCCCTAAGAGCGGAGAGCTCCTCCGACCACCAGAGCGGTTTGCTCTTACCTTTGTGGTAAATCAGGGGACAAGACATATCAATGGCCCATTTACACGAAGTGGTGAACATTCCAATTAATTCGTCAATTTCGCCTTCACTTCAGGTCCCGCCCCCACGGGCGCAACCGGAAGCAATTCCTGCAGACTTCTGCAGTGTAAGTCCCAGTTGGTTCTCCTCAGATTCCTGTAAGGTTTGTACTTAGGACGCGCTTCGTCCAAAGCGAATTGTATGTACCGATGATCGGAAGTGCCCAGTCGGAGGCTGATTTACTCTTCCTGGCCCAATTAAAAAGGCCTCTGCTCGTGGCCCTAAGAGCGGGGAGCTCCTCCGACCACCATAGCGGTTTGCTCTTACCTTTGTGGTAACTCAGGGGGAAGACATATCAATGCCCTTTTACACGAAGTGGTGAACACACCAATTAATTCGTCAATTTCACTTTCAGTCCAGGTCCCGCCCTTCGCGGGCGCAACTGGACGCATTTCCTGCAGACTTCTGCAGTATAAGTCCCAGTTAGTTCTCCTCAGATTCCTGTAAGGTTTGTGCTTAAAACGCGCTTTGTCCAAAGCGAATTGTATGTACCGATGATCAGAGAAGGAGTGGTCATTAAGGACTCTCCAGCCAGAGATACGGGACATTATATCAGAAGAGACCAACGTGATATCTAAAAACTCTTCTCTACTAGCCGTTAAAAATAACATAAATTTTCATTTAGAATAAAGTTAAAGAGTGACTCACCTCTGGTGTTGATGTCTGAGCTGCCCCAAATCTTATGGTGGTCAGACCCAGTAACAAGGTCTAGCTTCAGCCACCGCTTTCCTTGGTAGGCGTCGAGGTGGCTCTACCCCGTCCTCGTGCGCCGTATAAGCGGAAATCAACCAGAGTTCTCCGGTTGCACCGTCG
>NW_016212422.1:0-1815 GCF_001687245.7 Rhagoletis zephyria
TTGTTGCTTTCTGGACTTTTGAAATTGTCTTACCTGAGTGATTTATTTGAAAACTTGCACAAAACTTTCAATGCTTGTAATTTCATTGCGCTCTAAGAGTTCAATTGGTACCGCTAAATAACTCTAATTAAATATAATTTTGGTAATACCAGAACCAGTCAACCTAGTCAAGGTTTTGCATGTTCAGCACCAGAAATGGTCAGTTCTCTGTTCTAAAGTCTGTTTTGGTGCTGACCAAAACGTATATAAACTTAGAAAAATTAGCTTGTATACACCCATCCACTCTCAGGATTGTACGACAAAATAAGGGACTTCCACATCATCTTTTTAGACCTTGCATTTCTAGTTTTAACTTCCCACATAATTCTGAGGTCATTTTACGCTTATAAGCGATTTAAACCCCGGAAGGAGACGTTTTGTATACTGATGGCTCCACACGACACAATAACAGGTTTTAAGGCATTTGGGTACCGGGACCTAGTGGAGGCATAAGGAGTGTAGTGCCAGATATCTCCCACCACATTAGCAGAGACACATGGATTCATAGACCCAGTACCCTTCATCATCCAGAAATGCCAGCTCATCTACAATGTTGGAATTACGGTATATTAAAAAAATTTGCAAAAGTAAAGTATTTAAACAGCTTTTGAAATTTAAATGAAATGATTCGCTTTCAAAAATATGAAGGAAAACGAAATTCTTCTATCCAATGTTTATAAGTAAAATACTTAAAATGAAATAAGCATAAGTTTCAAAACAAAACATACGTACATATACATATATATTTTAACTTTTACAGGAAATAATCGCTTTAGAAAACTGCAAGCAGCGCTGTTCGGCATGAATTATCTCTCTGAATAAATACTGTTTATTTATAGCCCGCTTTCTTTTCCGCCTCCTAAGTATTATCGCACATAACTCACATTTTCACATTCTTTGCCAACATGTAAATGAAATAGCAGCAACTTGTCTGTCAGCGCATTGAACACCTCAGGCATTGATTGGCAGTTTTTTCAAGTTCAACTGAAATGTGTTTCTTCGTGATCGTGGAGGATCATGAAAATTTCCAGAAGTTTAGATTAAATAAAAACTGTTTAACATAACTTTATTTAGATTTTGCAAAAAAAAATTTTTATAATGTTTAATGTTTCAATTCAGGACTTTAAAATAAAAAACACACCTTATTGAAAATTTCAGTTATATCGCTTAAAATACGCAAAAAAAAAAGTTTTTGCTTTTAAATTTTTTTATTTCAACATTCTGTAATTTTTTCATTTCTCGAATTTTATTAATACATTTTTTCTCCATATCTCTAAATGCCACCTTTAATAAAGGACTAGAACAATTTTTATAACTATAATAGTTTTAGAGTTTTCCAGAAAAATAAGCTTGTAAAATACCGGAAATTATGAAATTTAGAACTTTGCATTACTTACAAAAACCTGTTTTTAATTTTTCCCCCTTTGGCAAAACTTCGTTTTATGATAAATGAAAAGCTCTCTAACCAAAATTCATTCAATTAAAAAATGATGAATTTGACATGGATTGACCCACATATATTTGAAAAGTATCTCTGTTGCTCATAGAAAGATGAAGGTATTACATTTATTTTTATTTTTTTTTATTTCCGACCTTAATCCTGTCAACAGCTAATTGCCAATGTATATAAAATAAATTTTCTCACCTGTTGACAATGATTAGCATTTTGCACAAAATAGATAACTTGTAAATACAACAGATACGAAACAAATCGCCAATACGTCCGGTTGTTTATAGGAATTCGTTTCACTTAAACGTTTATTCAAGCGAACGTTT
>NW_016212424.1:0-1815 GCF_001687245.7 Rhagoletis zephyria
ACAAAGAATACTGAACGAGTCACTGAGCCATTTCTAATCGATGCTTTTTAGCAATTAGTTTGATGGAACTGTTTTTCTGCACTTTTGTGTCGTTAATGATTATTTTGTTTAATAAACAATACACAGTGTTACTTAAAATTAAATGCTTTAAAACTAAGTTAACTAAAATAATATTTTTTGGTACTTAATATAAAGCACAATATACAGCATTTTATTTTAGTAAAAATACGTTTTTACAAAAAATAAACAAAATTTAGCAAATTAGCTAGTTAAATAGTTAGGTGTTTGCAGTCTAATTGATAACAAACAGATTGAGAATTAACAACTAACTATTGTTAGCTAAAAAGTAACACCCTTTATATATACTTTGTTATTGCACAAAAATAGTGGAAACGCGTTTCGATATGGTAATGAAATGTTAAATGACTCTTAACTTTCTAAANATGAAATGTTAAATGACTCTTAACTTTCTAAAGTGGTCGTATTGTCTACCTCCGACAATGAACGCAACTAATTATCTTGTCACACGGTAATGACCACTATTAGCATTAGTATATTAGTATTAAAAATAATTGCTACAAATATGATCATTTATATCCAAAAAGGATATGAAAAAGTGCCAAAGACAAATGATTAGCATTTGAATAGAGGTGTGTTGTGCAAATGTGCACTGTACAAAACAGTGACCAGGGCGCAAAAATGCATCTTTTTGAGCAAGAGTCATTTAATTGGTTAAAATAAGAATTTATAAAAACTTTATTTAGAAATGAGTTTACATTTGAATTACTGAAAACTAAAAAATTGTATTTTAAATATAAAATTGTGTAGAAAAACATTGAGGGTGCTCACCTTCAAGCAATAAAGGTAATTTGAAAAAACCATATATATTTTGATTATTTTTAAATGTGAGAAAATGCTATAAAACTATAAAACTTGAATGACAACCAAACTTGCAAACGACAGTTAACTTCAGTCCGAAAGTTTGCTTTTATAATTAGCGATAGCGAATAAGTTGCTCTCAATTGAACGACAGTGGGACTGGCGATAAGTGATCGACTTCAGACATGGGACACTTAATGGACACTCCTGATGAGTGTGTTCGGTGTCGGCGACAGAACAAACAGATGCCGACTGCTGATAAGCACTGGGTCAGTGCTTAGTGAATAGTTGGAGAACTAGCATCAGTGTGGCGTCCAGTGACAGAGAGTGAGAAAAAAAGGAAAGGGAGAAAGAGAGTCACCAATAATTAAAAGAGAGAGAGAAAGCATTGATTGCTTTCTAACTGACAAAACAGAAGACATTTAGCACAGCACTTACTTAGAAATCTTTATTTACTTCATCAACACTTTTATGAAACACATTTTTTATGATAATAATTTAGCTTAATGGGATAAATTCATATTCTACATGAGAGGTTCTAGGAAACTTAATAATGTGATATAAACACAAATTTGATTATTTTGGAACATTGAAGTAATGAGATGTGTTGCTAGAAAATTACCGCTGCCGGCGCCGATTCGCCGACTGTGCCAACAATCGGCAGGTTTTCAATGGTAAGGTCATTAGATGAGTGCGAGCGCTCAACACTAGTTGGACGCTACGTCAGGCTAATTAATCCAAGCTAATTTATTCAAGGTAAGTTTACCTGTAATCTGAGATAACACTTTGATAAATTAAATTGGCTTTTAATTAGATTTGCCAGGCAATCAAGCAATTTTCTACTTTGCCGCTTTGAATGATGCTTGTTTGTGTGTGCACTGAAGCATTATTCGCATGGAAACGCTAACAACTTGTTGAAATACTGATCGGCGCCTA
>NW_016212425.1:0-1815 GCF_001687245.7 Rhagoletis zephyria
CGGCCGTGGGACCGGATAAAATACCGGCACTTCTCCTCAAAGAACTAAATGATACAGGGTATGAATTTATATCCAACACATTTAATGGTATTCTGGGAGGCACACATGAGGTGCCCACAGAATGGAGGAAGGGCAGAGTCTCACTTCTAGAGAAACCAAACTCGAAGAAAGGGAATCTCTGCACATACAGACCCATCACGGTGTCAGACGTTCTGTATAGAGTATTCACAAAAATATTGGGAAAACACATACAGCAATGGTCGGAAGACACTAAGCAAATGTCGGAAATGCAAAACGGGTTTAGAAAGGATCGCCGGGGCGAAGATAATATTTTCATCCTGACATCAGCGATTGAAACCGCAAGGAGCCAAAAAAAAGGTCTAATAGGCGTATTCCTGGATGCGACTAAAGCATACGACAGGATAGACCGGCACAGACTTTGGCTAACCCTAGAGGAAAGAAGAATGAGCTCAGCACTGATTGAACTCATCAAACACTTGTATGAAGACACCCATATCTTCATCAAGTACAGAGACTACACATCAGACGAAGTACCAATCCAAACCGGTCTTCGCCAAGGGTGTCCTCTATCTCCTATCCTCTTCAGCCTATACATCGCAGATCTAGAACAACAACTCCTATCAACGGAGATTGGCTTCAAATTTGCGAAAAAAGGCAACTTCTGGGACGTAAAAGAGAAAAAATCCTTTACTATCCCAGGTTTATTGTTTGCCGATGATCTTGTTCTGATGGCAAATAATTTTGAGGATATGGAAGCTCTTCTAGAGGTGACATCTAAATTTGGGGACGACAGGTCAATCAAATTCAACCCTCTGAAGAGCGGGGTCATGGTTTTCTCTCAGCCATCCCCTGAACAGAATCCTCTTCGAGACCTTACGATACAAGGGTTACCAATACCTATGGTACAGTCCTACAAGTATCTTGGAATCGAACTATCAGCCGGTAATGACTACTTAACCCCCCATTGGGAGAGGCTAACCGAAAAGGCTGACAAAGCAATCCAAAGACTCAATGCGAGGACACTTTGGAGCTTCAACAGATTCGAAGTCTCCAAAATCCTTTGGAAGGCAACTGCGGTACCGCAACTCACATACTGCAATGCAGTTACCACCATGCCTAGAAGACTCAGAAACCACATTGAAGTCAGGCAAAGAGATGCGGGAAGGTGGGCACTGGGAATACCACATTCCACAGTCGCAAAGGAATTCATCGAAGGAGAACTTGGATGGAGCTCCTTCGATGCCCGGGAAACCACCAGTAAAACGATGTATTTCGAGAGGATTAAACAGATGGACCAAACAAGATGGCCCAAAAGTGTCCTCATGGCTACCGAGATAACGAACACAAAAGTGATAGTAATAGAGAGACTCAAAAAAATGAGATCACAGTTCGACCTAGAAAACCTCGAAATGACCCGAAATACATTAGGTACACCGATGTGGAATAAATTCCGCAAAGAACTCAAAACAAGAGTGCAGAAAAAATTGGACTCCACATGGAAACGAAACATGGAGGCCAAATCCACATTGTGTGTATATCGACAATCCAAAGAGACAAGGGGTCTCAAAGCGGGTATGTACGATAACTCGCGAGGTAGTCGTCTACTGGCGCTTGCAAGAGCAGGAATGCTAAACACCAGACAACGACAACATACCCGCGACCCTTCCATCGACATAAACTGTGCCCGATGCGGAGCCCCAGAAACCGACCAACACGTAGTTCTGGAATGCGAGGAAGGAAAATACCCCCGAAACAACATCGAAGGACCTCAGAAGGACGAAGGAAATCCTAACA
>NW_016212426.1:0-1815 GCF_001687245.7 Rhagoletis zephyria
TTTTCCAAGTAGATGGTAAATATTTTTTTTCGTCAGTGGCAACTCTGGTCACGTTTGCCCTTGTTTTAAAAAATAGCGAAGCGAATTTGGTAAAAACAAGCAGCAGTGTGCAAACTTCCTCCTCTACATCATCACACATATCCGTAGCGGGGATTTTTTTTCATAAAATGTTTATTAAATGACTTAAATTTAGTGTGAAGTTTTATTCGAAAACTTAGAAAATAACAAATTGTTTGTTTCACTGTTTGCTTAACACTAGTGATAGAACTTTTTAGAAAAGTATCGATACTAGACTCATTTATAATACTCTAAAAAAGAATCGATGCCAGTACTCATATTTGCAAAAAAGTATCGATAATACTTGTACTTCCAAATATTTTTAGAGCAAACGCGAAAAGTTAACAAAAGTCAGATTGCTTTGTTTACATATACATTATGACCTCTTTCTTTTTGTAAATTGAATAGACATTGCTTTTAATAGCTGAAGTCTGATCTAACAAGCATTTCTAACGGAGTTTTTGAAAAGAACTTGCAAAAAGTTTAAAAGCGTAAAATAAACTCTTATAGCAAAAGACTTATTTGAAGCTCTTAAAAGCAACTAAAGCCATTGTCTAAAGAAAAGATAAGCTCCCTTTCACAAAAATTTTCTTCGAAAGCGGATTGGACTTCGAATTTAAAACCAAGGTAGAATACAGAACGAAGGCTCCGTTATTATGGAGAATTGCCAAGTTATCGAGCCGAAGACAACCTCCACCATTCCTTACACCGGCACAAAAAAAATTGGTGTTAGACCCATTTGCCGCCACATATTTCGACCCACTGAATCCCAATCTGAGATCCGTTTGACATGACTCGTTTTTGCCACTTTTTCAAAATTTTCGCAATTAACTCCAAATTTAGCAGGTGTACGAGTCAAATGGACCTCAATACATGTCGATATGTGGGTCTGGTTAAAAGCAAATACCACTTTTTTTGTGTGGGTCAGTGTTATCGAAAGTATGGCAAGAGATTCGTTTTCCACTTATTTAAGAAGTTTTAACCGAGCCAAATGTCCGCATGACTGCTACCTCTTCTATGTTGTATAAAAATTTCGATTACCAGTAGTTCACCAGAACAAAATATATATTAATTTTTCGGTTTTTTCCAATTGTATACCTTAACAAGTTTTTAAAACGTTGATACTTTTTGGTATTCGCGATATTTACTCAGTACTTGTCAAAAAGTATCGAGTCCTCGATACTACTCAGTACTCATGAAAAGTATTGATATTCTATACTCGGTACTCGTATCGTTCTATCACTACTTAACACGCGTTAACATGCTCCCAAATTCCCACTCAAGTAGAGAAACTTGCAAATGTCTGCACGAACGATAGTGTCCACGGCAGCGTTGCCAGGTTGCCGTTTTTAACGTCATTTGGACGTTTTTTGTACCCTGTTGACGTTTGGACGTTTTTTGTGTAAAAAATTACGTTTTTTAACTTCCCAGTAAAAATTTTCTTTGTTACTAAATCTTATAAGTAGAACCTGATTTTAAATTATTTTCTTAATAAATCTTTACAATCTCTGTGTTTTGCTGCAGCGGCTTCAAAAGATTTTTTCTGGGTTCTTGGACTAAGGATCCCGTGTTCAAAGGCTGGTTGTGTAAACACTTGGGGTTACGAGGCTTGCTGTAATGCTTGCAATTGCACATTAAAAGCCAATTCAGGAATAGCCGATCTATTGAAGCAGACACGCTCGCAAAAGCATCAAAAAAGCTGTGCAGCATAAAGCTCGGAACACTTTGACGACAGCAAGCGACAAGCAGCAAATGTCA
>NW_016212427.1:0-1447 GCF_001687245.7 Rhagoletis zephyria
TAATGTGACATCAGTCAAGTGCAACACCTGCCTTGGCTGATGCCACTTTGGGAACTTCGAGGGCCCGTGTTGCGCTGCTCGGTCGCAGAATTCAATTGCGACGCCTCCCGCCACCACCACAGGGCGGCAACCTTCACAGCAGCGCACACAGTCAACGGCGGTAAGAACACACACATCACTTACACCCCACATCAAGACACGTCCCCCGAACCACATGAAGCTCCTTCAATTTAACTGCAACGGGCTACAGAGCAAGATTGAGGAGATAACCGTCTTCATGTGTCGGCATGGTATATTGATAGCTGCGGTCCAAGAGACGAAGTTGCACAGCAATTCAACTTTGTTGAATTGCGCCGGGTACAACGTGCACCGTCGAGATCGCGATCGAGATAATGGTGGTGGCTAAGCGGTCATCACGCACCACACCGTGCAGTATCGTCTAATTGAAGCATGCATCGACCGCAGGGATACCACCCTAGCATGTCAGGGCATCGCTATCCGGTCAGGCGATGTTGAGCTCGAAATATTTAACATATACATACCCCCTGTCACCTGCTGCCCGGCAGGATATCACCCTGATATAGGTGCGCTCCTCAGAGGTGAAAACCGTATGGTAGTAGGTGACTTTAATGCGCACCACGATCTTTGGCACTCAAGCCTGTCAAACGATCGTAGGGGAACAGACTTGGCTGAGCAGATAGACGATTCGACATTCTGCACAATGAACGACGACGCACCCACCAGGATTATGGGTAACTGCAATAGCTCGCCAGACATCACCATAGTCAGCGCTGGTCTGATAAACAGCATAACATGGCGACCTATGCTGACTTTAACATCAGACCACCTACCCATAGTCATCTCGATAGATAAACCAGCCGACTTTGCCTCCGCCAAGCACCGGACCTATATCAACTTTTCTAAAGCTGATTGGAAAGGATACACGGAGTTTACCGAAAACACCTTCACAGCGCTCCCCACCGTGAGGTCGCTGTCCAATCCGACGAAGCACGACGACAGTCGAAATTTCCTTCGGCGACCATGCTTCGTCGGACCCGGAGCGATGCGCGAGCTATTTTAGCCGGCAGTTCATACTGCATCCTCCGGTGGACAAAGCCAAGCGTCGAGTGACCAGAAGGCTGCACAAACTGCCAACAACTTGTGCCCCCCTTGCTTTCACTTGCGGTGAAGTTCAGGTGGCCATCGGGAAGGCGAAAGCCTCCAAAGCCATGGGTCCCGACGGAATATGCATGCTGATGCTGAAAAATTTGGGTCCTGCGGGGGTAGCGTACCTAACGGAGGTCCTCAACTTGTCTATGGCCACTCTCATCATCCCAGACATCTGGAAGGTGGGGAGAGTGGTCCCACTGCTCAAACCGGGGAAACCTGCCAACAAAGGAGATTCTTATCGTCCGATAGCACTCCTTTCCCCGGTAAAGAAGACACT
>NW_016212427.1:1652-1815 GCF_001687245.7 Rhagoletis zephyria
GCTACTAGAGGATATAGAGGCCTCCTCTCTCCCACAGAGGCTCAAACGGTGGTCGGCAAATTATCTGAGTGGTCGACATTCGTCGGTAATGTTTAGAAACAAAACGAGTAAAGCGAGAAAAATAAAACAGGGGGTTCCACAGGGTGGTGTCCTTTCCCCGCTA
>NW_016212428.1:0-1815 GCF_001687245.7 Rhagoletis zephyria
TTTTTTTTTCCGGTTAACTAACAGCTAATACCGTGACCTTACTTGGACAGACACTCGCCGTTAGTAAATTTTCAATCGCCCAAGAGATATGTCCGCTCAAAGGAGAGATTAGCGTATTTTAGAATTTTTAAGGTACTCCCAAGGTTTTTTTTTTGATTTGGCAACGGTTTTTATGCCAATTTTATTATATAAAAAACATGTCTGTCCGCGTTCAGTCAAGGGGAAAAACTGTCCGCCCAAAGTAAGTTTCCGTCAAGCGCAGGTGTCCGTTAGTAGAGATTACACTGTACTTATATGTTTATGCATATGACATACATATGTATGGTGGCCGCTGTAGCCGAGTGATTAGAGGTACGTACTACCACTCCAAAGTTCTATGCCTGGTCAAAGCACTATACCAAAAAACAAGTTGTTCTTAAACAACGGTCGCCCCTCGGTAGGCGATGGGCACCCTCCCAGTGTATTTCTAACTTGAGAAAAGTGTCTCATAAAGTTTATTTGCCGTTCGGAGTCGGCGTAATATTGTAGGTTCCTGTATTTGTGTGACGCACACCACAAATTGGAGGAAAAGCTCGGCCAAACCCTTAGTGAAAGTTGTAGCGCTTAGATATTATTTTATTATGTGTATATGTATGTACATATGTATGATTGCATATGGGACATTCGATGCTGATAAGTTTAGTGCACGTGTTTGTGTTTGTACAAAAATCAAGCAAAAAATTAAATAAATAAAAGCAACCCTGTGAGTTTAACCGTTAATGGTCTGTCTAGTGGGTATTCAGTATTCAAGCGCAACATTCAATGAAGCATAATTTTTGGCTCAGTCAAAGCAAAATAATGACCTATCTGCACTCGTTTGGAATAACGACATATGTTTGGACAGTAGTTTACGACGATGTACCTTTTGCAGCGCTTTCTGGCACATGTTACACCTGTTGTTCGCTGTTGCCAATTTGCCAATCTGGAATAAGGCGGTTTTTGCAAACGAGCATAAATTTACGTATTCATGTGCATGTTTGTAATCCGAACTGGTGTTTATTGCTATTTTTTATTTGTTGCTTCTGATTATATCTAGTTTTAGCATTTTTTTTTGTGAGTGTCCCAAAAGACCCTATATTGAAGATTAAGGGATACGCTTCACCTCGCTTAAAGACATATTTTTCAGATATTAAAATTTTTAAGTTTATAATGACGCAGACATACGAACCAAGGACAACAATTTCCGGATATGCATTTAGTAATCACGGATATTCTATAGTTTGTTTTGCACTTGCTTGAGTTCTGCCATCATTCATAAAGCCTCCTGAACAAATACAAAATTTCGCACCCTAACCTGAATCATACATATTTAAGCACGAAGCTCCTCATAGCTAAATGAGCTGTAGAATTCCTAGTGCCATGTCGAAGAGTTTCATGTCGCTGCTGCGGAGAAATGCGCAGCATACGAAACCACCTTGCTTCCACAGCTAAATTAGCTGCTTGCTACGCCATTCTGGTAGAAGAACAGGGAAAAGAGACGTATTTTTAAGAGAAAGAAAAGAGATGCAGGAAGACAAGAATCAGAAGAGATTCAAACTATGGCGTGCTGAAATGAGGCTCGAAATGTCGATCAGACAATAAGACAGCAATCCGAGGGTTTTATGCGGGGCTAATTTCTCCAATGGCGAATATGGAGATTTAGTTACAGGCCTACACTTGAGATATGAAGTGATCACTTCTCAAAGTTTTTTTTTTAATGGAGAGAACGCAGACAATAGGCGATGCGAATGCTCTTCAACTCCACCAAGAAGAGTAGAGAACAGCATTAACAGCAGA
>NW_016212429.1:0-1815 GCF_001687245.7 Rhagoletis zephyria
ACATGAAAATTTTCTCCGAGATAAGGCTAGCAGTTTCTAATAGATTTTATGTCGCCAAATTTGTAAAAATGGAAACTTATACGTACATATATTTGAATTTTAATAAAATACAGCAAATAGCGAAATCGGAAAAACGCTAACCTTTTTTGCGAAACGGCTAACAAATCAGCAACCGGCTAAATCTAGCCAAAAACGGCTAAATTGGCAACACTGCATATAGTACATACTAGGGCATTCAATCCCGGAGCATTTTAACAATCCCGGAATTTCGGGATGCAAATTTCTCTGACTTCATCACAACTTTTGCATTTAACAGAAGGTTCGGCTTTTTTGGTTTTACAGGCAGCATAATGCATCTTAGAAAAAAAGAGCCCGTAGTTTAATGTCTAAATATTTGTATAGTATTCTTAAATATCTAAATATGTATATTAATTGTAAATAACACTTACTAATATATTCAGAAATCCATTTTCCCCACAACGCCAACAAAATAAAATGAGAAACAACTCTTCCACACTATAAAATCTAGTTGTGTTTTCAATTGATACCAGATTTTTCGCTATTACGCAGTTCTTGCACAAAATGTTTGAACAAGTACAGATATTCAGGCGGGTTCTAAACTCACTTCACTTCAAATGGCTACAGTTCACTTTGAATAAAAAATTTGGCTTTCCATATTTCTCGTTATTAATGTCAAATGAATTAATTTCTCGTTTTTAACATCTCTTTCATTCTTTAATGATTCAGTAAAAATCTCGGGATCCCGGGATTTCGGGACATGGAAAAGTGTCCGGCAATACCCTAATACAATTACCCAGTGGTAAAATGGAAAGGCATTACCTTTTCCTACCAAGAAAAGATTAACAACTACGGTTGAACGAAAAGATGCGTCACCATATAAGCGAACGAATGATGTGTAGTTTTGAAGCCACAACAAAACAATAAGTTTGAGAACTAACTCAAGTACGTATAATGGCACAGAATTTATTTTTTATTTATTTANAATGATGTGTAGTTTTGAAGCCACAACAAAACAATAAGTTTGAGAACTAACTCAAGTACGTATAATGGCACAGAATTTATTTTTTATTTATTTATATTTTTAACGGACTTCCAAAAAAGGAGGAGGTTATCAGTTCGTCGGAATATTTTTTTTTTCGATAATGCATCGGAAAGGTAGTGTCTCAGAGGTGATCCCATAATAATCTGGTTAAGATCCGATCAGTGGATCATAAAATATATATATATATATATATTTTTTATATGAGAGTTGAAGTCGGTTTTTTTTTTGCTAAAAATTACTTATTTTATTTCTATTTATAGTTTCGTAAAGTGACATGCGGCAGATAACTTTCGTATGACGATGCTGTAGAACAGTTACTGCATCTTTTCGTGCGTAGGTTACAGGGGCTATCCATTACTTTTTGCATTACCAAACATTACCTTTTCCCACTGGGTATTTATGATAGTGTGAATGCCATATATGTAAATTAAAATTAAGATGCAGACTGGGGTGCAGGAAAAACGAGATGTTGTCAACATTCATTTTGAATATTTTTCTTCCCCTATCCGGAATGGGGAAGATGACGATCAAATCGATATCAGATTTATAAGAGAATGCGAAAATTTGGCCAAAAGCGAAATGATACGATTTGTTTTGTTTTTGTTTTATATGGAGTTTTTTATCTTATCTTATCTTATTTCAGTACTCATTTTAACAAACGAAAATGGGCGAACTTCGGCTGCGGCAACAATAAGGCGGATCTGCATAGCATGCATATGACAGAAAAATTCAATATAAAAATTTGTATGGCA
>NW_016212430.1:0-400 GCF_001687245.7 Rhagoletis zephyria
TTTGGGTATTTCCACTCTGGCGTTACGTGACACTTGTATACAAAAAAAAATTAAAAATTCGAAATTTTAAAAAGGTTTTTCTAGATTTGTATAGCAATTAAATAGCCCTTTATTCAGTAAGAAATAAAACTGCTGACAGTAGCGATTTAAAGATATTAGTAAACATACGCGCTGGCGTGAAGTTAGAAAAAAGATAAGTGGATTTTGACTTCGATTAGAAAATTGCAAAACACGCCAAATTTGAAACAAATCAGAGCATACATATGGGTTATTGAAATATCTCCACCCTGGTGCCACCTAACGAGACCATTTTTGACAAAAATGTTTCCTCTTACATAACCAATATACGTATATTATATAATCAGCCAAATAAGTTCGATGTAGGACTGTTATTTTTTTT
>NW_016212430.1:1278-1815 GCF_001687245.7 Rhagoletis zephyria
CGGCGAAACTTTGAACAATGGTGAATTTGTAAGGTCTGAAGCCACACTGGCCGGGCCGACCTGTTGGTTCTTAAAAGGCTTTGGTATTTCACACAGGGTCGATAGGAATTTGTTAGTGATGTTAAGAAGGCGGCGATTAGCACAAACTGCAGAATTTGCATTCTTGTGAATTTAGCAAAGAACCTGCAACTCCAATATTTTATTAATAAGACCAAATCGCACTTAACAGACGGTATATGCGTTCTAGCAGCTCTCCGCAGCCTAATTTGAACAGATCACCACCGAATTTCGCGGCACTATTGCTTTTATCACCTCGTCACCTCGTTTTGATGAGTGAAGGGACTACGGATTAGTCCCTATATATACATTGAACCCGGTTCTCCTTCGCTCGCCAAACCAGTAACTGTGTCGCAGTTCAAAAACTCTAAGAAGTGTTCTCTCCATATCTCAAGTGCCCTCTGAGCGTCTGCTACCAGGTTTCGATTTTTATATCTACATGAGCTGGTCCCGGTCATACAACCTGCCTTTTTTATTGAA
>NW_016212431.1:0-1815 GCF_001687245.7 Rhagoletis zephyria
TTGGTGCTTTTTTCAGGTATGACTAAGAAACATTATTTAGTTAGTTAAACAATAAAAAATAAAAATAAAAAAAACACTAAATCAGTTCGAATTTGAACAGTTTGCAATGGTTTCGTGTTTGCTTGTTAATTACGTAGTTGAGAATTAAAAACAAAAGTGTGCGTAGTACGAGGGCTGCTCCATATGTATTTCGCCTAACAAAGAGTTTACGAATTTTTACACTCCAAATTGGCTTTAGTTTTTTTCAAAATATTCTTCAAAACAAAGCTTTTGAACTACGTATTCAAAAAACGTCGAAAACGTCATTTGGTGGCAAATTAGAGCTGTGCCGCAGATGACCCAACAGTTTGATGTTTAATGGCTCGTAGGGCGTGTCTTGGGGAAGAACGAGCTATATTTCTTCGTTTTACGAATTTTACCAAAGACCGTCTGGCAAACAAATGGCTGTGCACTATTCGGAATTGGTACCAGAGAAAGACCAAGCATTATTGCATATATTGAAACCACACCATACATCAGCCAGTTTTGTCAATGTTTGTCTCAAATCGAATCGAATCGGGTTCTGGCAAAATTTTTTTTTACTTTCACTTTTATTTCAACATATTTTGATTAAAAGAAAAATACTGATAAAAATAAAATATTTCACACAAACAACAAAAAGTATAATAATATTTGCAATTAAAAAAAAAATATCAAGAAATTTTCGTTAAAATTTCGAGGTTTTTAATTAAATTCTGAGTATGCAGTTTTGTAGCCCATTGAATTCTAGTAGAATATTTAAACTACAAGTTTCATTTGGCTAAAAATTTCGATTGATTTTTTAGAATTTTTAAAATGTTCGAAATTTGTATGAAAGTTTGTTGATTTTTTTTTAATATTGCACAAATTTGGAAACTTGGATTTACACGGGTTTTGTTAAAGAAAGAACTATATTTTTATAAAAAAAGTAACAAAAGTTCAACAACAACAAAAAGAATGCGTTAGAACTTGGCAAAAAGTGTTTCGGCTATAATTTTTGACGAGGGCAAGACAAAGTACCACCTGGCAACATATAAAGATTCCACGCGTTTCGGGACACACGTCACTGTTGGCAGATATAACTTTGAAGTAGTGAAGGACCCTGTCTACCTAGGATCCCGCAAAACACCGCCAACAACGTCAGCCTGGAGATTAAGCGAAGAATAACTCTTGCCAACAGGTGCTACTTTGGGCTCGGTAGGCAATTGAAAAGCCGAGCCCTCTCTCGACGAACGAAAATCACGCTCTACAATCTATCATCATGCCCGTCCTTTTATATGGCGCAGAACAAGTAACAAGTGTGTGGGAGCAAATTTCCCCAGGTCGAATTTGGTATTTAAGTCAATCGAAGTACTGTTTTCGATTTAAACGCACGAAAAGTTTTCGTATTTCAAGTCTCTTTGAAACACACAAATGTCGGCATACCAAAACGTTTTAAGTGCGAGTGTGGTGAAAAATATCAGGTTTTGCAATAGTGACATCAAATTAGAAAATCTTTTAGGCAAAATATATATGTATCTATGTATATGGAGCAGGCCTCGTATAAACACGTATACATATGCATACATAAGTACTAATAAATTGTTTGTCATAGGTTAGGAATCTGTTACTTTAATTATTCAACTGGCTCTAGTTTTCGAGATATTTCGGATAAAAAAAAATATAAAAAAAAACTGATTTTTCACATTTTTCGAGGAGTTTTCAAAAGAGCAGAAAAATAAAGCTTAAATGTTGCCCTAATACCACAAAATAAAAATGAGCCACAAAAGTAATTTTTTCTTAATGAAAAAAAAAAAA
>NW_016212432.1:0-1815 GCF_001687245.7 Rhagoletis zephyria
ACATAAGTATGTTTATACTTACATATATACCTAAATTTATATATGAATATACTTCAATTTATTAATTTAAAGAAGGATGGGATTATTATAAATTTTAAATGACGCTGTGGCGCTATCAGCCAATTAAATTAAACACTTTAAGATCACTTTTAAAATTACTATTAAATAAATATTCGAGTTCTCTTTTCCGAACGCAACGAAAAAGTTCAGCTACAATTCTNGTACATGTACGAGTAACCTACACATTTGTGTATTTAAGACTAAATAAAAATAGCTACAAATGTCAGAATGGAAATTCATTGGTACAAATATGTGTGCCAGTGCGTTATACGTTTAATTACAATGTGTCTGAATTGAATTTCACTTTTATTGTTTACATATTTATCGCCCCAGTGGCCCAATGGATAAGGCACCGGCCTCCTAAGCCGGGGATTGTGGGTTCGAGTCCCATCTGGGGTAAAGGGATTGGTGACTATATTTTTTTCGTTTTTTAAACGCGGAAACATTAAGATTTGATACGAGTATCTGCCTTAGATTGGCTATCACAGTGCACAGGGGTGCCATACCGATATTTTCTGTTCAAAATAGTCCAGAGCCTGCGTTTATAAACATTTAGGAGCACAAAAATTCTTCGTAATTGCTACTTTATTTGAGTTTTGCAAGTCAGGTCCTACTAACAATCGTTTCGATATTTCATTCAAGGTTTACTCTTCTGCTGGTAATCTTTTTAAGAATCTTTCTAACAGAGGGCGTGAGTAACTCTGCTGCTAAAGATGCCAATCGGGCGCCATTTCTATAGCTGGTTCGGTGGAGAAATTTAATCGTATTACTTATATCCGGGAAAAACTATTCTGACTACCGCCATAGCCTCGATACTCGCCGAAAAGCTATTTAAATATTGTATATTTTTAATGAATAAGGACTTCATTCTTCAGTATACGGTAGCTGCTGGGGAAAAAACATTAATTCTCTTAAGGTATCTAGCAGAAATATAACCTCATATTAATGTAATACATATGTATGTAGGTACACGCAAATACCTTTCACTCTCCAACAGAGGTTAGGCACATTTTTTCACAACTCAGATGCAATAACATTCACACACAAATATATATTTCGAATATACCAAGTATTCTCTAAATAAAAGAATATACATATTAATTTGCATTAGATGTAAGCTAATCACATGTTTGCTCTCCTGATCTAATGTTATATCATGCTATGTGAACTTATACAATGCCTGTAGGGATATTTTCATACTCAGAACTGGTAAAAGGTAGTAGCATTAGAGGAAAAATAAAATGCATGTGTATTTTTTTGTTGCTTCAGGAATCCAAATTGTCAAAAAATAGTTTTCTTTTTTATATATAATAGTGGGCGATGTGAAAAAAAAATTGAAAAAAATTGTCCATTCCAGAAGCACCAAAACATCCTTTGCTAGCCCCAATATCCAGCGTTCATGCACCTGAGTTAAGCAAACGTTCGAAAAAGAGGTTTTCCAATTAAGTATTTGTATAAAAAAAATAACAATGTTTGATGGTTTAGAGACCATATAATTTAAAAAAACAAAAATCAAGTCAGCTGCTCTACTGCTACTACCTGTTTAATATGTCTCGGTTTATGCTTTTTCATATTGCAAACTCTTGAATCTCGCATGCTAATACTCAACACTAACTGCTAGTCTCAATAGGGATATATGTATGTATAGACATATTTTTTAGTATGGCTGTGCGGGTATTTGCTAGCTTGTATAACAACTATGTATGTATGTGCCTAGGGTAATGTAAAAGTTAGTACTTTCAAAGGAATGCTAAC
>NW_016212433.1:0-1815 GCF_001687245.7 Rhagoletis zephyria
CTCCTTGGAACACAGGTTCCCTAGAGTGAGTAGTCATAGCAGATCTGGCCCCATCTTTGACTGGGAGCAGGTACGATGCGCGGTAAAGTCTTTCGAAAAGCAGCGGATGGGATGGGATCTTCCCAGCACCACTGCAAAGAAGTATCGATGACATTACTGACATCATTATGTGTATCTTCTGTGACATCGAGGGGGCTTTCGACAATACTGCATATGGTTATATCTCCAGTGTATTGGTATAAAGAGGCTTAGACCCTATTACTGTTGCTTGGATCCACGCCATGCTTCGTGAGCATGAAACTACATTGCCCACCGGGTGGGGTCTTCTCTCCTTTTCTTTGTTCACTTGTGGTCGACAACCTCTTAATCAGACATGTAGTCTGGTGTAATTACGATGTTGTAGGGCACATAGATGACCGGATCTCGGACGTTACAGATGCAGCTCTTCGCGTGGTCTTAAACTGATGCGCCTATGAGGGCCTCAGCATAAATCCTCGGAAGTTCTCTTCGGGTGCCATAATTACTAAGTGAGTACACTCTGAATGCTGTGAGTACTGGGGAGCGGTGGGAGGCCAGAGACAGGCCAGACTCTTCGGCTTCCCTTTTCTTTTCTTCATTTTATTATTTAAAAAAATAGGAATGACATCAGGCTGCTTTCTGTAAATTTGACTTCAGAGCATATTTTCTGCCACTTTCCGGATTTTTCCAGAAAAAGATTGATTAATTTTAAAGCTTCAATGGCCGAACCCTTTGTTGTGAAGAATTCGCCAATCAAGGCCCTTTAGCATTCATTAGGGGTGCCAAAGATTAAGGACTTTCTCTCTAAGACGTACAAAAGATCTTTAAGGTCGCGGTGTCTCTTTCTCTATTAACCCAAGAGTTAATTAACTAACTGACTGCTGTTTCTTAAATACGAAGATGGATAGCAGTCCATCCTAGAAGCGCCTCTAGAGCCGCAGTTGTGCAGGATCTTATCAATTCAATAGCGGAGAAACATACCAATCTATATAGTTTATCGAAACTTAGAACCGATTTTCTGGAATATTGGAAAGAGTGTTGTCTGTATCGACTGCGTGACNGCTCTATATTTCTAATTGATTTACTACTCTCAACACAGATAACTCGTAAATTATAAGAATGTAATAATTTTTCCGAGGAAATCGTGCTTGCATTCATTTAATTTTCTACAAAACAATTAATTGCTATCTTTTCCAACCTTTATAGTGGCATTATTTCATGAATTTCATACAAGCACATATACTTATGCATTTACGAGTAACTCCGAACTTGTCAATTTAATAATTTCTCTTTTTTTTCTTTTTTGTGTGTGTGTGTATTTATGTATTATTTTACTATATATTCTATTGAAAACTCCATTACTATATTGCGAACATATGTATGTACTTTCATGTATTTTTCAGTAAGTTCCTTTTGCACGTCCGTACCATCACTTCGCTTCTATTCTATTTTCGGCTCATTTGTTTTGAGTACGATTACAGCGAGTATAAAAGACAAGCGGCATTTAGGCAACGAGTGATTCAGCAATATTTCTATATAAAATTAGTTTTTCCTTATATATTTGTTTATGCATACAACACCTTAGGGTATATATGTATGTATGTATTTTACAGGAATCTATATATTTTACATATATGTATGTATGTATGTATATGTACCTTTTTGTAATCAGTTTGGCTTTTTTGTTTAACACCAAAAGCATTCATAAGATTCGTTTTGCATACACAACAATAATTAATTTTCCTGTTTTTTTTTTTAATAAATATTTTAATTTGTGTATCTTCTGTTTGGTTATGC
>NW_016212434.1:0-1815 GCF_001687245.7 Rhagoletis zephyria
CATGTTGCCTCTGATGGCATTCGAACCCGAACATGCTGGGAGCTAACAAATAACAGCGAGCACCTCTACACGTTCAGCTACAGCCAGACATGCAAATGCGTTTTAAAATGCTCAACTTCAATCACATTTCGTTAAAACACAAGCAGTGATCGGGTAACAATAAGCTGGTGCAGAGACACGAGTTGGTCCGCTACAGCATGACAGAGGAACACTTTTGTAAGTACTCAAATATACCACAAATAGACTACATGGTCCAACGATTATTGCAGGGTAAATGCCAACCACTACAATCATGCAGCTGTCTTTTTTTTAACAGTAAGATGGTACCTCAAGGGTCGTGAAGAAATTGACGGTGCTTACTTGTTTGATAAAACACAAGATGCACTCAACTTTCAAAAGTAATAAAGAAATTTAAAAAAGAATTTTAATAAAACTTAATTAATTCCATCATAAAAACACTAGAAGGTAAAATCATTCTCTCAAACCATGATTTTTTTCTGACGTTTTCAAACATTTTAAAATCATATAAAATTGAAAATAAAAAAAATGAAATTGTTCACGATTGTTGTTGTTTGAGATTAAAAATGAGAATGTGTATGTGAGCTTGAGCAAAATGTGTTCAACAAAGTGTGATTGAATTTGACACTGCTCTCAGAAGAACCATGCTATAGTCAAATTGAAAAAAATTTGTATGAATTTTGAATCGATTGTTTATATTTTTTGGCATAATAGTACCTTAAAAGAGAGCCTACCTGAGTTGTCAATCACACCTTGAGCTTGAGTTCGAATTTTAAAATTATATTGCTGGAAAACGTCAGACTGCCTCTCAATGATTTTACCTTGTAATGTTTTTATCATGATTAATTCCATGAAATTTTTACACTTTTATTTTCATTTTCTTCGAATTCTGCCTTCTGGTTTTCGATAGAGATGGTGATTTTTCACGATTTCCTCATTTTTTTAATATTTCGAATACCGAAAAAATTGACTGAGCTTCTATTTTTATTATGTAGTTCATTTTGGTGGAACAAAGTCGAAGTTGGCAAATTACATTTTCGAATCCTTGCTAAGTACATATCAGTGGTAAACTCTTTTAGGCTGTAAAGTGTGAAAAACAACAGTAAGTGGATATGCATTGCATATTTTTAGGACAATATTTTCAATCGCAGTTAAACTTTTAAGCGCCTTCTAGAAAAACGAAAAATTTATATAAAATGACGCACAAGAAATGGAAAAAAATTGTTCTTCTATCAAAATTTATTGAATCAGTTTGCAGCAAGGCGAATTCATATATAGGGTCACGATATCGAACCGAAAGTATCGCTTTAAAAATATCGGGTACCCATTAATATCGGAATAAAAAGACTCGATATTCCAAATATCGATACCAAAATCCAAAAAATTTATCTGAATATAGGTTTCGCATATAGGCCGCTGGGGTGTAGTGGTTAGAAGTACGCAACGTTGAAAATGAAAAACAGCTTCCCATAAAATACAATCGCCGTTCAGAGTCGACATAAAACTGTAGGCACCCTCTTTGTGCCACAACATTAAGGCCCACGCGACAAATCGGAGGAGAAGTCCGGCCAAACACTAACATATTGTGTAAGCGCCGTTAATTACCATTTAAAAATGTTCGTATTTAAATCAAGTGAAAAGTCTTAACCAATTGGATTTTTCCATTATACATACACTACGTACATATAATGAAAATATTCAATTCAAATACTCCCGTAGTAAAATGAAGCATTTTTCACTACACGGACGGCGTTTTGCACGTCTCGGATGCTTTTTCATATTTAATTAAGAAGGTAT
>NW_016212435.1:0-1815 GCF_001687245.7 Rhagoletis zephyria
ATGCGTTTTTTTTAAAACAAAAGTTATCAAGCTCTTAAAAAATCACCCGTTAATTGTGGCAGATTTCGTGCAGTGCGGGATATCTCAATTTCAGTTCTTGAACAACCATTGCGTGGCTCAGTGACTTCTGTTAGTGAATCAATACCCAATATGAAAATAACTAAAAAACTGAAATTTGCAAGTATTGCCAAAAAATCCGAGAATGTGTAATGTTTTAGTTTTAAAAATGATAGACGATTTTTTACATGTATTGAATTTAAGTAAGTCTAATTTGACTATTATATGTAAGTTCAGAAAGTGAATTATTTAGTTTGTAAAAAAATTGAGAAATCCATATACATATGTAATTATGGTTGTTTGCATTTGAATATGTATGTACAAGGAATAAGGGTTAAGACCCTTTAAAAATACAATACTACAATTTAATTAATGTATGTACTATGTATGAACATAGATATGAATGTGAGTTAAATAAAAAAAGTTTCTATACAAATATTGTATTCGAAATGCATTTCTAGTAAAAAAAACTCTGAGTTCCTAGCGTTTAGGTATAGTTTTATAGAGGCCCTAAAATGGAGATTTCACTAAGTTAAGAAAAAAATTTTAAAGATGGCAGCGTTTGTTTCGACTAACGCATGAACCATATTTTTATAAAAAAAACAACAAGAAATTTGTATTACTAGTTCTAAACGTAACAACGCAACGCAAATTATCCGAAAATATACACTTACTGCAAAATATGCTGAATTATGCATTTATTGCAAAAATAAATATAACTCAAACTTGATATTTTTTGGAAAAAACGTTTAGGCATTTCATCAGCGTGTTGCTAACATGACTCACAAAAAAAACATGCCCGAACATATTTTGGGTTGCCCTATTTATTATACTTAAATTTTCTTATATCAATTTATTTTATTTTAAAACAGCTTTTACCCGCGGGTTGCACCCCACGTCTTTATACAAATAAGAAAAAATATTTATGTAAAGATTTATTTTATTTCTGCTCTAATTTTACTATAGGAGAATACTGAAGGACAGTTGTATAGCTTGGGTGTTATGTAATGAAATGTAATAATAATTTTTGGCACAACAGGTGTTTTTATGTACATTAAAATATCTTCAATAAATAATAACGACGATTAAAATTTTAGTTACATATCTATTTTCTTTGGAATAATAAATCTAATATTTTTTCACTGCTTGTTTTTAATACTTCAAAGCCTCTATAAACATAAATGCATTTTCCAATGTAACTATCATAGATTTCATTTTCGATAAAGTTTTGGGGTTTGCTTTAAGGAATTATTATTTATTGTCATTGCAAAAGCTAAGCGAACTGGAAACTGTGTCCTGTAAATTCGAAAGGCATATCAGAAAGAATTAAAGGGGCCATGTAAATTGTGGTTCCGAACTTATGGCTGATACAAAACTCAATGCCTGTGTTATGCTCACGCCCCCTTTAAAAACTCATTTATATATGGGTGTTTCCAGCGGAAGGTCCACCACGACAAAAAAAATAAAAGTTTTATATCTNCCACGACAAAAAAAATAAAAGTTTTATATCTAACGTATTTACGTGCCGATTTGTCTGCATTTTAAAATATATACTGGCTATGTAAGTAGAATCATGTTTGCATAAAATGGTCTTCCTAGGTGGTGCCAAGGTCGAGATATTTCGAAAAACCGTATTTATGGTCCGATTTAGTTCGAATTCGGCGTATGTGGTTTAAACATAATAAATCACAGATTTCTAATAACATTGGCCCTGAATTGGCGCTGAAGTCAAAATATTAAGTATATTCTACATAAAAT
>NW_016212436.1:0-1815 GCF_001687245.7 Rhagoletis zephyria
CCCTTGTGCACAAGTGCGCTCGGGTATACAAATTTTCCTGATGCATTCCACTTTAATAATATTTTGTAATCATGTTTAGCCTCTTTGCACATTCAGTTGCCTGCTTTTATCGAACTGCTCTTAGTTGCGTTAATGTACTTACAACCTAAGGAGGCTGTTTCCTTTTCCTTTCTCAACAATAATTTGATTGACACACGCAAAATGAACTTTTCTCCATTTCCACTTAGGATGTACATACACATACATACATACATACATATGTATATGCTTGTTTCAGAAGTTTACCGTGTTATGCGCACGTCTCATCATTGAAGAGTGCGGAAAGACAGCTTAAAATTCCGAATAGCAGACTACGGAATTGCAAGAGTGTGGGCAACAGCTATGTATAAAAAAAAAACTGCTTGTAAGGGCAATTTTTGGTGTAATAATTGTATGGAAATATGTTTTTCGCGCCAAAATATAGTTAAAGCATTTTTCAGTAAGAGCGAGTCGAGACAATAAAAACGCGGGTATCTGACGTATTAAGTAATGGAATTTTTAATTGGAAGGCCCATGTATGTCATTACGTATAGAAATAACAGCGTTGGAATGACCACCGTCAACTCGGATCTGAGTGGTCCAACCGCTTATTGACATTGGCCCAGACCACACTGCTATTGTCATACTGCATGAGACCGGTTTTTTAGGCAAGCGAGAGAAAAGAGTAAAATAAATTCGAATGCAGCCGACACCCTGCCATAAGAGACATCACACTGACATCACACAACAAGGAGGAGGAAGGTCTAGCGAGTCCAACTAGCGTTTTTCACCAAAATTCTGAGATAGGTCGTTTTTTGAACCGAATTCTGAAATATGGCGTTAGCAGACGATATGTAGTCGCCTATTTAGTTTAACTTTACCCCTGGGATATTTTTAGAAGTAATATTGTTTTAGCTGATTGCCTTTATCGGTGCTTTACTATCCGCGTAGATGTTAGCGATTAAGTTGTTTCCTGTTCCTCGTAGCAGAGCTCCCGCTTACAACTTTCCACAATTAATTGGTTGACGAATGTCCAGTTCCACGCTATACATCTCCGCTCCTATGCGATCTATAAATATGTTAAAAGTCCTCCGGCTGGGTTTTATACCTCTCCATGCGATGGCGGTTTGGAGCCCTCCTTCGCAGTTATTCGGCGTAGCAAAATGTAGCCATCAAGTATGCCGATCTCAAACTCGAAAAGCTAGTGCAGAGCAGTCGCTTCAATATACCATATTTAGGGCCAACTAAGTGTAGCCTACTTACAATCCCTCTTTACTGAGTAGTGGTTACGTACGAATGCCGAAAGATGCACACTTACCGATTTTCTGTCGTCATATTGAGTGATGTATCTACCACAGTACTGGTTCAAAAGACAGTAGTTCTACCGTATGAGTTTCTAACGGAAGATGCCGGGTCAGTAATTTTATAATCTAAAGTTTCAATCAAGACGATTGATTATTAATCCAGAACATACTAAGGGTAATCGAAGTAACTCCCACCCTTTCCCTATCCGGGAAAAAAGTCTTCGCCGAGTAATTGCAGACATCACACGACCATCGCTTGACCATTAATCCTAGGATTCTGACTAAATGGTATTATACGGTCGAGTAATTATGCCCTATGCTCCGATCCGTTCTATGCGAAGCGGCCTCATATTCCCGGGGGAAGGTGTAATGCCGAGTCATAGGTCGAAGACCCGTAGCGCTACGCCGGTGTAGTTCCATTAGTATTTTTTTTTGCTTTCTCAACTCCTTTGTCATGTTGGGACCTACTAAAAGGAAGGGCTCAGGTCAACAA
>NW_016212437.1:0-1815 GCF_001687245.7 Rhagoletis zephyria
GCATTATATGTGCATCCTAATTTCATGTTGGCGATAATCTGCAAATTTAGTTTTCATTTAATTATAATCGATAACAAAATTTTCACTAACAAAAATTTTAAATTAAAAAATATGTAAAACCAGTCGGTAAGATTTGAACACATTTAAAACATTGTTTAATTCACCATTTAATGAGCAAATTAGATCGCGAGGTACTTTGGATAGTGGGCCAAACCTGCTAAACCGTTGAATTTTCATATAATATCCCACTCTTGCAGAAAATTCAAACAAGTGTTACCTATTTTTGCCGAACAAAATTCAATTACCCACACTGTGCGACACTTCAAAGTTTTCACCAAGAAGTTAAAGTGCACATAATAATTACTCGAAGCAAGGAAAATTTATTACATACTGAGAAACGTTTTAGACGCAGGTACACCCATACAAACACATATACATATAAATTCGTATGTACTTGCGAAAAGTTTAGTGAAGAGTCGCTGAGTGGCACTTCGTTGTAATTAGACACGAGCAGTTTTAAGTGTTTTTAAAATGTGGTTGGTTAGAATCAGTTAAGGCCAGAATATTTATATACATACAAGTACGTACTAGGATGATTGAGAGGGATTTTTCAAACTGGTTTTAACCGATTTTATTTTTTTAATTATTTGTAGACCGTTTGGGACCATAAGAAGAGGTGGTTAATGTCATAAATACAATATCAAGAATGGAGTTATGTCAAAGTATTGCGGCCCTTAGGAAGCAACCCCAGCTGTTCGTCTGCGTTAGGTTACTTTCTTCGTTGGTCTTCGTTGCTGTAATTGAAGAAGTGAGTGTTCACGAAGGTCTTGAGTGAGTTTAGACGAATAGTCTCTTCTATAATAGACTATGTACATTTATTTATTCGGTTGAGCGGATGGCGCATTCTCATTCCCAAGATAGTCGGTTCTACATGCCCGAGTTTTTCCCGACAAAGGACTGTGGTTTAGCGATCTAATCTAGTTAAGATCGGCGAACTCTATTAAATGTGAATTTTTCACTATTCGTTCTTGTTGATTACTATTTATTTATTTTTAACATTCCGAATAACTCTTTAGAAAACCGGGTTTTAAAAAAGGCGAATAATGGAACACCCTATTACGTACACATGCATAACCAGATAAGTAAATACTAAATACATTAGTATATACTCATTAATAACGAAGGTAATTTTGTTGAATTCGGAAGTTTCGCTCACTTCAGCCAAAATAAGCGAACTGTTTAAAGTCATTCAAAGTTTAAAATTGCAATTATAATTAAACTTATGAACTGCTTCGCAAGGTAAAAGGGTTGGAGTGTCTAGTGAGTAATTCGATGGGCTTTAGGCCCACTTCGACTGCAGTTAATCAATAATAAAAGTTAAACTTGGAGTTGCTGAATTGAAACTTGCGTCTTGTTAAACATTTATTTGCAGAGACTATTTATTTTTAATCTAAATTTTTATCAAAGAACATAGTTCCGTAGCCATCTAGATGGTTCTACATTTATTGCAAAACAATAAAGAAAATGTTTAACTTATAAATTTTTAGAAGCTTCTAACGTTGCTAAACGTTGCTCTATTTCTAAGCCTAAGCCCCAGAAGAAATTCTTACTAATATCTTAATCTGTGCATTATTAAATATGTATATCTCTTGGGAACTTTTAAAAGTTGGCTAATTCGGCAGTTAGGTGGCAGCGAGGTAGCTCAAAATGTTGCCGGAGGCGGCCCAGTTTATTTATCTCAGATTTTTGAAGGGTTTACTAATTGAAAGAACTTCGTTCGAAGATAGTTGAGTGCTGCTATGACCAGAAAAGAAA
>NW_016212438.1:0-164 GCF_001687245.7 Rhagoletis zephyria
AGCTTTTAAGGTTAAAATAAAGCCGTCAAGGCATAGTATTTGATACAAATTTGATATTCGCATTATATAGTCTATGTGGTCATTCAGTATTTTAATTTTTTCGGGTGAATTTCTAAATAGCGGCCGTCGAAGTGGGTTGTTATTGAAAAGAGTTTTTCCGTCCA
>NW_016212438.1:179-1814 GCF_001687245.7 Rhagoletis zephyria
AGTAAATCGAATATATCCTCGGCAAGACTGAGGGTAGATTTTAAGGTTAAAATAAAGCCGTCAAGGCATAGTATTTGATACGCATTTGATATTCGCATTATATAGTCTATGTGGTCATTCAGTATTTTAATTTTTTCGGGTGAATTTCTAAATAGCGGCCGTCGAAGTGGGTTGTTATTGAAAAGAGTTTTTCCGTCCACCTCATCGAAAAGGTCATTGAATCTTTTGCATAACTTCTGCGTTGCATTGGCACAGTAGTTAATGTAATCGCCAGAACCGAGAAGGTTCTGATTGCGTGCCATTCCAATCCCGGAAGCAACGGAATTGCTGAAAATTTGCGTGGCTCTGGACACGCTCATTTTATCGAAATTGTTGCGGTAGACATTGGAATCCGTCAGTTTTGGGCAAATTTTGAAGTTCGCCTTATCAATAGCATATAATTTTCGAATCAGCTTAAAGCTGCAGTTGCATAATCATATTTCAGTAAGTTATTTCTGAGAGATTTTATTAGATGGCAGTAGTCGTAAAGGAGATGTATTTTGTTGCCGTTGTGGAGGAAATATCGGACCTCTGGCGTTATGTGAAGTAAATCACAGAGAGACACATTGTTTGAGCCTTGGTCACAAACGATAGCCTTGACGTGCAGTCCTATTTTTGCGGCTGCGTCTAAATTGCAAAAAAAAAATAAAACCAAATTTAGAAGCTGAGGTCCCTTGGTTGCATTTCGGGCAATAGAATATGATAAAACATATTTCCATTTGCAATCATAAAAAAGCAACATTTATTGCCGATAACGTTTTCCCTACTACCTTCTCCGTCATCAATAAAGCCATCAATGATATCACGAGTCTTGTTGTATGTCAGGTCATTTTTAATGCTTACTTCATCAAGCATGATCTCGCAAACGCGCTCATTTTCAGACATATCTTTTGTAATATTTTGCAAATCCTGTAACACTTTCGGGTCAATTCCAGGGGCAACAGACCTAATAGGGCGCCAACGAAGGAGGGGTTTTTTGTGGGGTAGAGCAAACAGTAGGTCGTCCCGCATGAAATTATATGCTTTTGACGACATATAGTTAATGTTTTGTCCAAAGTCTTCTCCGATTGGTTGTACGAATGCGTCGTGTTTACAATCATGGTAGCAAACCAGATCGCATGCTCACTTGCTTTGAGGCAATAATAGCTCGNTTTGTGGGGTAGAGCAAACAGTAGGTCATCCCGAATGAAATTATATGCTTTTGATGACATATAGTTAATGTTTTGGGCCAAGGTCTTCTCCGATTGGTTGTACGAATGCGTCGTGTTTACAATCATGGTAGCAAAGCAGATCGCATGCTCACTTGCTTTGAGGCAATAATAGCTCGTTTCTCTAAATCTTTATACTTTTTCGAAAGTAATGCAATTTGTGCTTCAAGATCTTTTATTTGATCCATTTGTTTAATTTCACGCTTCTGGTAAGCTCTACATATTTGTGCGTGACGTTCCTCAGCGAAAATAGGTTCCTCTTTTTGAGGCATATCTGAGGCAATATTTTCTGCTACAGAATGCGTCTTCTTTTTTTGNCTCCTCCTTTTTGAGGCATACCTGAGGCAATATTTTCTGCTACAGAATGCGTCTTCTTTTTTTGAATAAT
>NW_016212439.1:0-1814 GCF_001687245.7 Rhagoletis zephyria
CTCCCACACATAGACGGAATTCTCAGTAGACTACAGAATACCAGGTTTATCTCCGCGATTGACCTAAAGGACGCATTCTGGCAGATTCCGTTAGAACCCAAATCGAGAGAAAAGACTGCTTTTACGGTGCCTGGTAGACCGCTGTACCAGTTCACAGTAATGCCTTTTGGACTGTGTAACGCGGCACAAAGAATGTGTCGATTGATGGACAAGGTCATACCCGCTTCGTTACGTGAATGTGTATTTGTTTATCTTGATGATTTGTTAGTGTGTTCAGAAGATTTTTCGTCACATATATGTTTGCCAGAAAAGGTCGCTCGGTGTTTGCGGGATGCGAAATTGACAATAAACGTAGAAAAAAGTAAGTTCTGTTACAAAGAGGTGCGATATCTCGGGTACGTAGTCGGTGATGGGTGTATCAGAACGGATGCCAACAAGGTTGCAGCCGTGAGGGACTTTCCCGAACCTAAAACCCCGAAACAGCTAAGACGGTTCCTGGGCATGTCCGGTTGGTACCGTCGTTTTATTCAGGATTATGCGACCATTGCAGCGCCGCTGCACGACTGCCTCTCAAAAGACAAGATTAAGAAGTTCACGATGACTGACGAAGCCAAGGCATCCTTTGAGAAGCTTAAACAAAGTTTGATTTCGGCGCCCCTACTGACACATCCGGACTTTAACAGACGATTTTATATCCAATGTGACGCATCGACCGACGGAGTGGGAGGGGTTTTGTTCCAATTGGACGACGACCAAAACGAACGACCGATTGCGTATGTTTCAGCAAAGCTCAACAAAGCCCAGAAGAACTACAGCGTTACCGAGCTGGAATGTTATGCTGCGATCGTAAGTGTAAAGATTCAGGCCATACGTGGAAGGTCTTCCGTTTACAATCATCACAGACCATGCTAGTCTAAAATGGCTTATGCACCAGAAAGATTTATCGGGAAGGTTGGCAAGATGGAGCCTGAAGCTTCAAAGTTTCGATTTTGAGATTGAGCACAGAAAGGGGGGTACCTGACACGCTATCCAGGATGAACACGGAAGAGCTAAAATTAAGCGATCGAGTGGGAGACGTATGCCTGGAATCTCCGTTCTTTACTTCCGCTGAATACGAGGAGCTAAAAATGACAGTGACAGAAAACAATGCTAGACTTCCAGACTTGTGCGTATCAGACGGCTACGTGTACAGACGAACACAGTTTGACAGGGGGGACGAGCTTCAAGCGGACCAAGCATGGAAGCTTTGGGTTCCGTCTGAGCTGCGACAGGGGCTGGTTGAGTCTTCTCACGGCTCACCTTCTGCTGGTCATGGTGGTATCCACAAAACCTTGGCACGACTGCGCGAGAAATATTACTGGCCAGGGATGGTAGCCGATGTATGCGCACACATAAAAAAGTGTGAAGTTTGTACGACAAACAAAACACTAAATGTTTTTAAGAGACCGTTAATGGGCAAACAGCATATAACAGAACGACCTTTTCAGCGTTTGTTTATAGATTTTATGGGTCCGTTTCCTCGTACTTGTGATGGTAATGTGTATGTCTTTGTATGTCTAGATCATTTGTCGAAATTCGTGTTCTTAAAACCAATGCGGAAGGCAACTTCAGCTGGAGTCATAAAGTATTTAGAAAGGGATGTTTTCCACGTATTCGGTGTACCCGAATACCTACACTCCGATAATGGAAAACAATTTGTTTCTGACATGTTTGGCAGTTTTCTGGAGAAATACGGCACAAAGCATATTAAAACTGCATTCTATTTACCTCAAGGAAATGCTGCCGAGAGGGTCAACCGATCTGTGTTACAGATA
>NW_016212440.1:0-1814 GCF_001687245.7 Rhagoletis zephyria
GAAATTAGGAAAATTCAGAGGATGCAAGTTGCGAGTAAATATTATCGCGGAGGGTGTGTATATGTATGTATGTGTATGTACGCACGAGAGCTTTTCGTTAGACGCTGCGCTGTCAGCACGCATTCCTTCGCCAGTTGTCTGAAGTTTTGGTGTGGGAAAGGGCGAAGGGAATTGAAATTTATATTGTCTTTCTAATGATTGCGCTAAAAAAAGTACACTGCACAATTCAAAGCTTGGTTGTGAAATATAAATGTTTTTAAGGTTCTGATTGGTAACAGTTGATAATAACAGTTTCGGTAATAGTCTTCTTTAGCTGATCGATGGAAAGCCCATTCTCCTGACATACATACATATATCCCAATCATGCAAAGGCCACGGATTTTTTCCATCTTGAGTTGTGGGCCTTCCTCATTAATGAGGTTGCTGGAACTTCTTTCGTAGAAATTTTGTTTTCTATTTGAGCCACAGTCTGTGGGAAAATCTGAAACGGAAAACGCTTAGACTTTGCTGCTTCTTCCACTTTTCCTAGCAAGCAAATCGCGGTTCAAAGTACAATGATATTGCTAAAAGCAAAAACTTGCTAATTGATCTGCCCCGCAGTTATCTGGGCTGTATCTGTGTCCACGCACCCTGATTCTCGTTGAAGTTAGGTAGCATTCAATTGCTGCTCTAAGACTTTAAAAGTCGACATAGATCGAGGAAATATTAGGTTCTTCGATTATCATAAACACGTCGGCGCCAATCTCGACTCTTAGTCAGTTTCGATAGAAATGCCGCTTATTGCGTGGCCCCTTCAATAGTATTTCATATGTTTACATTTTAAGTCGCTCACCGCTCAGCCGCTCACCGCTCAGCCGCTCACCGCTTTGCCGCTCATTGCGTGGTAATTTTCTGTAGGGACCTCTGAATGAATTACTACTGTGTACATTCATGGCGGCTGCTGTGGCTGAGTGGTTAGTGATGTGTTCTACCACTCCGTCGGGGCAGTTGCCTCCGAGTGTGTTTCTTCCTTAGAAAAGCTTCTCAAAACATTAATTTGCCGTTCTGAGGTGGCTTGAAATGGTAGATCCCTCCATTTGTGTTATAGCATCAAGAAGTGCTCTACATATTGGATGAGAAGCTCGTCCAAGCACTAAGAAAAAGGGCAAGCACCAAAATGTTATTCTTACTATTCGATTTTCATGGGTGAGAGCGTTGCTTGATATTTATTCAGCGTTTAGACTTTTGTTTGAAGATATTTCTCACCAAGATGATATCCAAATATCTATCTTCATCCGCTGGTGTGAGTATGACAGACAGCATGTAGTGAAAAATGTCTGAATGGGAGATTTAGTTCATCTTTCGGAAGAGAACCATAATGAACGTAGTAGCATTTACGCTTAGGCCGCTTCCTCTGGTTCAGGTATTCCCAAAAAAATAAGGAATGTTGTGTAATTTCACTTCGAACTGCAGTTCAGCAGCATAAGCTTTAGTTGGACTGTTCTGTTTTTTAGTCTCAAAAACCGATATTTTAATACATATAAGATTTCACTGCAGTGGTAAGAGAAACCCCCGAAAGTTTCCAATAAAATTCAATATAAATATTTTTCGTTAAATATTTTTGGCAGTGCAGAAATTACTCGCAGTACAATGCGCCCACAATGTTGGTATGAAAATGTCAAACTATAAAATGCCACATCTTCGACTGTACACATAAATTTCCATGAAAATCGAGAACAATAAAAGTTTAGGCTATAAATGTCAGCGAATGTCAAACATAAATGCAAATAAATTTCCTATTGGAAAACTAAAATTTAGAACTAACTTCTAACTTT
>NW_016212441.1:0-1814 GCF_001687245.7 Rhagoletis zephyria
TAAAGTATGGTCATCATGGCCTTTTTTGTCGTTGCCGTTGACCGCGGCGGTAGAAATAAATCTATCGTCGCGAACAGTCGTCGATNAAAAATATAAGGTATATTATCTTACTTTTAAACAAAAATTACGATAACTTTTAAAGTATGGTCATCATGGCCTTTTTTGTCGTTGCCGTTGACCGCGGCGGTAGAAATAAATCTATCGTCGCGAACAGTCGTCGATCAAACTTCGCCGTTTGCTTTGGTTGTGCGCGTTCTCATATAAATCAGTGTGTTTTAATTATCTCGGCGAACATTCGCGACGAAAAATTTGCCGTTCGCCGGTGTTGTGCTTCAGCTTTTACATATCGAATGCATGAACCAAAAAGACAAGATCACGACAGCAGAAGAGTGGCCCGTTATAATCGCACTTATGAAAAAAGTAGGGCGATTTTGACATAAGCCGTTTGTTTACATTTGTTCGTTGTTTACAATTTGGTGGTGGCTTTTTACTGCAATTTTCTTAATTTTCGCTTGTGACAACGTGTGCACACATAAGGTAAAGAATAATTTAACACAACGACATGATTTATAGGAGAATTTGCATAATAAAAATGATTATTCATGCGTTCAACAATTACGCGGTTTTTTTTTGTTATCTTCGTTGTTTACTTCTTACAACAAAGATGGCGTCGAGATTTCAACAGCTAGAAAATAACTTTTTTCTTTCTTTCCTTAAGGCGTGATCTTGTGTCTTTCGTTCATGTATCGACTGCTCAGTGGAAGATCGGCCTATCTCGGCAGCCATGATGCAATAATACAAGGTGTTATCAGTTGGCAACTTCTCGCTCTAATTCCGCCATATTGACTACCTTACGTGAAACAGTGTTACTTCTTTCACTATTCTTTGCCCATTAATATAGTTGAATGCTTTTTATTTTTTCTCAGTATACACACTTTGTTTTCTTAAAAAGGTATTTAATCTTATTTTATTTCATTTCATAACGAATATACTATAAAAAAGCAAATATTGTTAACTGCCATCCCTAAATTGGCGCGTCAAGCGCCAAACAACTGTCAAAAATCCTCATGCCCATACAATTTGTATGAAGCATCCCACAATAACGCGGCGCTAACGCCGAGCAAATGGAATTTTCATTTTTGACAGGGCGTTACGNGAAACGAGAATAAAAACGAGAGGATCTGAGAAAACGTCAAAAATTACGACGCGTTGATTTGGGGATAGCGCGCGCTGACACTCGTCGACAATGGATAACGCAACGCTTAGCGCTCCAATTTAGGGACGGCAGTAAGGAGAAAATGTGAAATTTTATATTTTTCCCCTATATGGGGATTGATTTCTTCCCGTTTTTCTTCTCATTCTACTGAGCTAAGGTAGTGTCAAATCGAGCTGTCACAACTGATACCACATTGTTTATTGCATCATGCTCGGCAGCCAGTTCGAAACGCCCTATCTCAAAAAACTTTTTCAACAACACCCTATCTCACTTCAAGATGTGCTGAAATAGGGCGTTTTTTAATCGGCAGCTGAGATAGGGCGTTTTTGAAACAAATTCTGAAATAGGGCGTTCTTGAAAAATTCCTTGACATAGAGTGTTTTAGGACTGGCTGCCGAATAGGTCGATTTTCTACTCAGCAGCCGATAAATGCCCTAAATAAACGATTGTGACCCAAATTTGTATCAATTCGAATACGCGTCACCCTGTGTCTGGAATAGTTTACCGCATTTATAAAACTTGATTACTTTGACGGGAATTATATTCAACGCGTTTTTGCATTGTTATATTTGTGACGTGAAAAGTGAATTAAGATACT
>NW_016212442.1:0-1814 GCF_001687245.7 Rhagoletis zephyria
GAATTTTCTGATCCTTATACGTGGAAATTGCTCTACACCTCATTTGTGCATTCACATCCTGAGTATNCCCGTCATACAATTCTCGATTGCTTCTTTTAAATTTAAAAACTCTGGAAAGCAGGAGGTCTGTCCTCTCTTTAACTTTTGTTCTTAGCATTATTCAGGGTGTTCTTGACTGTCCGGCCTAAGGGAACTACGTAGTAACTATCCGTTTTATGGCTATAATAATAGAACTATCTATGCCCGTAATGCACCTCTTACACGTGCCTTAATTGAACTTAACCAGATCTCAACTTTTATCGAGCTTGATTTTTCTTTACAAAGAAATATTTTTGTCAATCTTTTGAACTCATTTTTTAACTAATGTTGTATTTTTACTTGTGTGAGTAGCCTGTAAGAATTATTGTTCATAGGCTACACAATAAATAAATAAATTAATAAATAAATTATCATGGCTGCTTATCGGCGATGCCCATGAGAAGTGTATTCATGGTGGCATTCAAGGGATGATGCAGTATTTGCGCCAAAGTTTCTGGATCGTACACATTCGCGCATTGGCCAAGACGTTTATCCATCGATGTGTTGAATGCCGCCGTCATCAGCGAATCACCCAACAACAACAGATGGCTTCGCTCCCGAGATCAAGAGTATTGGTTGCACCACCGTTCACGTACACAAGCCTCGACTACTGCGGCCCATTTAATGTGCGACTGGGTGGTAAGAGGTCGAACGTTTTGACCAAGACTTATGGTGCGATTTTCGTCTGCATGGCCTCCAAGGCCGTGCATATAGAGCTGGCTGAGAATTTGACAACCAGGGTATTTATTGACGTATACGACCGCTTTACAAGCCGACGAGGTATTTGCGCCACACTTTACAGCGATATATGTTTACATGCGCAATCAAATACTTGATACACCAAAAAAAGTGACGTGAAGTGTTTAAGGCACTAGCTAACCCAATCTCTAACCAGTGACACTAAGGTGGAGTTATAATTAAATACCAAAGTCAANATTGAAAGGTTAACTTAACCGCAACAACAACGTACCAAGTGAAATTTTATAGCACAAAGCTGAGAAAAGGTTATTAAACCAGTGATAGGAAAAAGTTTTAATAAAAAATAACAACTCAAAGTGAGATGATACGAACCAAAAAATGTGCAAGTGCTTCGCTTTAAATAAATCACCTTGCAACAACAACAACACCTGATCACTTCAAAATGGCGGTATCTTCGGTGTATCTTAATAGCGAATGTGGAAAAAAAACGAACGGTTTGCAAATTTTTTTATGAAGTTCAAAGCAAATTAAATCTATTTTACCCTTTTTCTCACAAATTCACCCGCGATATTTTTGTTTGACACTCGATTTTATAAATAATGTTTGAAAGTGCACTTAGGTGTGAAATCAAAACCACGTACCTTTGTAAATAGAAGTGCTGCTTTTGCGATAAAATAAGTTGCTGGAACGGTTGCTGCTGTGGCAAATGTAGCGATCAAGTGGCAGTGTATCCTATGTCCTTTTGCGGTGTATCAATAATAAAAAAGCCTTCAACTGGCAGATGATCCTTGCAAATTGTGGTAATGTGACGATCAAGCGGCAGTAGTGCGTATGGACTGTATTTTTGGCGCTGGCGTCTTGGAATTGTTAAGGCGCTCGCACGTAAAGAAAATAAGTAAAAACAAGTAAGAAAGTCTAAGTTCGGGCGGAGCCGAACATTAAATACCCGGCGCAAGTATTAAATAGATGTTTTTTCACCTTTCCGAAAGCTACCGCTAGTTGGTAAGCCGGGGTGTATCAATTTTGAGTAAATTAGC
>NW_016212443.1:0-1814 GCF_001687245.7 Rhagoletis zephyria
ACAGATATGCAGTATCAAAAATTCGATGTGTATGGGAAGTGCCACGTCTTCCGTGTCAGCTGANCGTCCCTTTTTCCAATAGCCCCAAGTTTTCTTCATGACGAGTCGTGTTTTATATATCTTGTACATACCAAGTTCCAGTACTCTTCCATGAACACATTCACAGATATGCAGTATCAAAAATTCGATGTGTATGGGAAGTGCCACGTCTTCCGTGTCAGCTGATTTCTCCTTCTTTAGATGGTTGCCACTTCTTCAGTTTTGCAGATGGTAAAAAAGTTATAAGTTCATATTCAAAATATGTTTAAAATATTTGAAATTTACTATTGAATAAGGCTTTTGTTGAAAACTAAGTAGTTTATATTTAGCTACAATCTATTATAGTACGAAAAATTATAGTTGAAAGGGTAAGTTAATGAAAAGGCATTGAAGAGTGGCACCAGTGTAGTAAGCAACACTGAGGGCTCCAGTAATCGACAAAATTCTGCGTATACAGACTGCGTTTAAGTATACGTTCTGCGTTCTCGACTAATTTCAGCTTTATTGTATAGTTTTCAGGCAGGCTCTTCCAAAACAACGTATTTGTCAATGTTATTGTGGCTTATTAACATTTAATTTTAATATTCTTATCGAGCTTTGTACCACGATTATTTTATTAGGAAAAATGGAAAAAGCAACAAAGTCTGAGCGGTAGAAGATATAGCAGCTATTTCGGAGATCACCACATGCAACTCATGTTGCTTATTCATTTTCCTTATTCGGGGTGTGCATAGCTCAGTGGTTAACGACCCTGACTTTGGACGTCGATGACGCGGGTTCGATCCCTGCTGGAAGTCTAGTAAAAAGAAGTCTGATGGGGAGATGTGGTGATCTCTGAAATAGCTGCTATAACTTCTACTGCTTAGATTTGTTGCTTTTTCAATTTTTCCTAATAAAATAATCGTGGTACAAAGCTTAATAAGAATATTAAAATTACAAATATTTTCGTACAAGCGACGTTAAGATTCTTGTTCTTGTGTGTCCAGCGTTGCTGTTTCGCTTAGATGTAAGAAAAATTGCGTAATTTTTCCTGACTGTTTTAATATTATATTTTTCTTAGTTTTGCTTAAATTTGTCTACAGTTCCTATCAAACACAAACAAAAAGAAGAAATGAACTTTCATGAACTATTTATGTGATAGTTTGAATGGGTAAGCGATTCCCATCGCATAACTCGTTTCCACTTTCGTTTCTGTGGTAATCGTGTTTTTTGCTGGGTATGTACATCAGTGGTCGGCGCTTCATACCACAATTGTGGACATTGTTGCCAACTTACTGCTTTTCGCACTAAATTTAGTGCCTTTCTTTATTAAAAACTGAGAATCTTAAAAAAATATAAAAAAATTTTAGCAATCGTAAGTTTTGTAAGCAACTTTACAAAAATGGAAACGAAATCACGGCACGATGACAGTCATAAGCGAGAGAGCATATGTTTACCAACAAGATATGTGGAAGCACTTTCAATCAATCCAGAATTACATCCGGAATTCGCCATTGCTAGGGCCAGAAATCGATCTTTAGACCTTTAGTTTGGGCTAAATTTGTTATATTTTTTTTAAGACTATTTAAAAAAGCAACATCATCTCCTAACAGTAAAGTTATTATCTAACGAGCCTTTTGAAAAAAATACAGCTTTTTTGACACAAACCTATTTTTCTCGCTATGCGCCAGTGGATAATACGCTCAAAAAAGACAAACGGGAAACCAAATTTCGTTATGTATCTGGTGTTAAGCGGTCGGAAAGAAAAGTTCTTTAGGATCCTTTAGTTTAAATAG
>NW_016212444.1:0-1814 GCF_001687245.7 Rhagoletis zephyria
AGTGCCTTTTGGTATTCTAATATGGTAGATAACTTTACACATAGCTAGAGGGTGTACGGAGTGTTCCAAGTCTATGCTCAACTATAGTACCGGAGCACGTTGCAAAGGGCTTGTCAAAAAAGTTTGCACTAATGGTGATTTCGCTTCTTCAAAAAAAATTTTGCCCTTCCCCAGTGCAAATTGTGTTAGATGTTACAGTCAACCCTGTAAAAGGGCAATCAAAATGCGAAATTTTTTTGTAGAATTGAAAACACCATACGACTGAGCATGACAGGGCACACAGCAACTTAAGACAGGCGGTAGGCAGCTCTGGCTATGTCTTTCCTCAGGCCAACCTCAAAAAAGGGGCAAGGATAATAAGAGAGGAATATGGAAGAATGAAATTACTTCGATTCGATCGCCACTCCTAGAAAGTTTTCACAAATAATCCAAAATAAATGCTGGAGTGTACACTCTGATATTAAATCCAGAGCTCGAGCAGCAATAGGCGTATAAACGTCCAGAATATTGCAGTATTTTTCGAGTCAAAACCTACGAGGAATCTAATTAGAGCAGATAAATCGCCAAGTGAGCTGACCCTCTTTGATTTTGGGTTTCAAACTCACTTTGTATTGCAGTTATGGGACAGATGAACTCTGTGTTAAAATGCTAGCGCCGCTATTTACTAGGTGTCCTGACAAAGGATCTGAATAGAAAAAGTGGGTTGACATACTAACCAAAACTGGGGTAGTCTTACCAATGGGAAACGCGCCAGGCATCTAACATTTCCTCAATTTGCTAAGAACTGAATTAGTTATAGCAATTACATCGAAATTTGACAGGAAAACGACGAGCATGCTTTACTTATTTCTTATCGGGGTTCTTTCAAAATTTATATTCATAAATGTAAATATGTATGTACGTTAGAGTGGTCCAACAAATTTTTTCGGAATTAGGGTTGGAGCACCCTCCAAAATCCTTCATCTTGCCGAAAGAGGTGCTGGTGGCACCAAACTTTATGTTTTTAGGTAGGCTTGTGAAAATTTTATATTTTACTCTAGAAGTATATTGTCCATATATTAACCAAACAATTGGTTAAGCCACCCAAGACCATTTCAAATTAAAATTAACTGAAAAAATATTACCAGCGCCAGATGTCACGGCAACACTAGGTTTTTATAAAAATCATAAGTTGTTTGTCAGTCTCAAAGGGATTCAGTAGCGCATTTCAAGGTCATTGAACACCCTATATTTGTAACAGTAGAAAATTGGAAGTTGGTTTAGATATTAGATACAAATGCCAAAAGAAAAAAACTAAGGGGTGCCCCGTTTTTTCCTCCCCCTAACAAAATTTGGACCACTCTAATGTACGTACGTACATATGTATGCTTGTATGGATGTGAGTGTGAACTGAAATTTATTATTAGCAAGAAAAATGAATGTTCCCATATTTTTTATACGCCAATTGTCGTGGCCCGCCTAAGTTACTCGAAATTTTCTATTTAACATTGTGTTGCAACAAATGCTTGCAACCTTCAACTGCAACATACAATAAATTTATATGTATGCAGCCACAACAACTTCAATATTTACTCGTAAATTTGCAACAAATTGTTGCAAACAAATTCATTTGTACATTAAAATATACTACCAACGGCCAACCCCATCCCCCTCTCATGCCATTCACATTTCCACAACGCCCCGGGCTGCTTGCCCCGCTGTGATCTGGGCACTTGAAAATGCGGTGCCAGCAAGTAAAGTGTCTATTCGACATTTGTATTTGTTCAAGTAATATGGATATAAATGCACCCAAATGCATGCACACACACACACAC
>NW_016212445.1:0-1814 GCF_001687245.7 Rhagoletis zephyria
AATAAAAAATATTTTTTTAAATAGTTCTACTGGAGTTATAAAACTACTTCCTTACCAAAAGTTTTATGATTTTTGGAGGGGTTGCATTTATTAACATAAGGGTGGTATGTTAAGGTGATAAGAACTGAGGTTAATGAACTTTGGAATAATTAAGCAACTATCTCCTCGAGACAAGAATATTGATGTACAACACTGACGAAAAATGTAAAAAGGCCAAAAGAAACAATCTAAATTGCCTTCGAATCGAAATACTTCCTTATCAGAAGTTATGCCTTTGGCTAGCTTTAATAAACTGACATTAGGGTGGAAGGAACTAAGATCTGATGCGTAAGTACTGGAGCAGGATAGTTGAGGTCAACGAACTTCGAACAAAAACAATCTCTTCTTTAGACAAAAGCACCGGTGCCGAAGATATGACGAAAAGTGTTAAAAGGGGACCCCTAACTTTGGCAAAAAAAAAGTTAAATGGCCTTCCTAATTACTTTAGATTAAGGGGCGTATGACGAACTTTTTTCTTCTGGTACGGTCTAATGTACTCGTGCACATACATACATATATGCATAAACTGGCGGTCCCAAAGTGGATGAATGGTGGTTTGTTTTTAATAGTTACAATGTTTTTCAAGCTAAATTTTTTGTTGTTTTTTTTTTTAATAAAAAAATGGTTATAAGGCTTATAACATTTTAGTAAAATAAGTGGAAGCTTTGAGCGTCCAAAAAATCGCATTCATTTTTATTCATCTTTTTAGTTGACGTTGTTTTGCACTATTTTCTATATAAACATAAATTTCTTGTGCAATACCATTTACGAAGAAATTAAAAAAAAAAAATCAACGCCAGTTTTCCTAAATTTCCCTATTTATATGAAAAAAAACCGCAAAAGCCGTCAGCAAAAAAAAAACTTGCGCAAATTTACTAATTTTTTATTTTAAACCTTTAACTGTGTACCCATAAATTTTATAAAGATTCTGATAAAAAAGCTCAAAATTTAAACAAACAATTGCGGAATTTTTCTAAATTTTTTATAAAGTTTGACAGTTAGATTCATAAGGGTTTTTGTTGGACCATGAANATTGCGGAATTTTTCTAAATTTTTTATAAAGTTTGACAGTTAGATTCATATGGTTTTTGTTGGACCATGACCCCAATTTTTATAAAAGAAATATCTAACAAAAAATTTTTGATTGAAAAGTAAATACATATTAAAAACGAAACACTATTCACACACTTTTTANCCCAATTTTTATAAAAGAAATATCTAACAAAAAATTTTTGATTGAAAAGTAAATACATATTAAAAACGAAACACTATTCACACACTTTTTACTGCCGATGTCAAAAAATATTTAGAGCTCGCTCAAAGCTCTCAAAGTGTTCCATGTATTTTATGTGGGGAAAAAAAAACCTTTCGTAGAAAAGGTATGGAATTCTCGAAAATCAATATGTTTCGATCGGAAAAGCCTGGTTCTCTTCAGGAGACTTTCAATAACAATTTTTTAATACTAAAGATTTTTTGTTTATCCCCCTCATTGCATATTCTGGCATTTTCTAGGAGTAAAATATAGTTACTATGAAAAAATGTTTAAATAAATAATTGGGTATTATTACTGGGAATCTCGTGAAGAGAACCAGAGTATTCCGATCGAAAAATGTTGATTTTCAACAAATCTATACCATTTCTACGAAAAGTGGTTTTCTTCCCATATAAAATACAGGGAAAACTTTGAGCGCTTTGGGCGACCTCTAAATATTTGTTGATTTTAAAATAAAAAAATAGCGGTATATTATTTTCTGTATAAAATAATCCAAGGGGGG
>NW_016212446.1:0-444 GCF_001687245.7 Rhagoletis zephyria
TAAAATCAAATTTTTAATTAATATATACCTTATTCATACCCACCCATGAAGCGCTGTGACTCAGTTCGGTTCGATTCAAAACTGATGCATAAACAAAATTTCAATACGCATTGAAGTTGAAAAATGTATTGACTCGAATTTGTTTTCAAATCGGTTTTTTGTTTCTCACATCGGTTAAAAACCCCGTATAAACGAATAGTTCATTTAGTGCGTAATCAAAATTGGCAATTGTTTCTTTTAACAGCCCATTTAAAATTTTTATTATTATTATAATAAATTTGTTTATCAATCCAGAAGAAGGGTAAATTTTTTGTTAACATAAAATAAGATTTTTGTAATGTAATATCCTTGTATCCGGGCTCTTAAAATTTTTAAAAAGTATATCGAGCCCTAACCGTCAAAATAACGTAAGCGACATTTTTTTCAAAATTTTCTGTTTGATGC
>NW_016212446.1:534-1814 GCF_001687245.7 Rhagoletis zephyria
TCTTAGCTAATTACTTATGGTACATTGACCTACAATTATTTTCTGTTGACTAGTGTGAATTTTAAAAGAAAAAGTGCCATTGTAATCGACTGCGAAATAATCGTCATTCTAGTAAAAACCGTTCAAAAGTTTTGTCCTTCTAACAAAACAAGTGGAACAAAAAACTGAAAGAGCGCCACAAGGAGCATTTAAATTATTTCGTAGAGTTAAAGGGAAAGGAAAAACAAACATCAGTCATAATAATATAAAAGACTGGCGCTGATGTACACAATATGTCAGTATTTGGCCCAGCTTCTCTTAAATTTTTACGCCGACTCCGAACGGCAATTGTATTTTTATTAGAAGTTTTTTTTTCATGGCAGAAATACTTACACTCGCCGGTTTGTCACTGGCTTTCGGCGCTCAGGATTATAGAAAAAAAATTGTTTTCTTTGGGTTTTGATGTTGTTTGATGTGAGCTCGATCTCAGGCCCTGCAGAATGTTAGTACGCACTTCTTACCACGACACCACATCGGATTTAGCAGTCAACAACGGAAAAAAAAACAAAACTGAGGGAAAAGTGAAAGTCAACTTGACAAAGAAAAGCAGACATACACACCAAGTGTCTGAGCATTAAATGTTACACACAGAAAATTTGTACAATAAAAGGAAGTGCGAACAAGAAGCGAGTATAAAAGTAATTTAAACGCCTACTTGATGCCACAATGTAAGTGTTCTTTGACACTTCTTGACAGTGTAAATTAAAGTATTCTTTTAAAATGCACGAGTGAGTATTCTCAAGTACGCGGCTTTTAAAATAAATATTGGGAATAAAACAGCTCCAGGTTTTGACGTAGGTGAG
Organism: Rhagoletis zephyria; assembly: GCF_001687245.7. NCBI lineage: Eukaryota > Metazoa > Arthropoda > Insecta > Diptera > Tephritidae > Rhagoletis > Rhagoletis zephyria. The sequence continues at coordinate 1,377 of NW_016212446.1, forward strand.
CTATAAGAAACCAAAAATAGACAGCGGAAGAAAGCAAAAAGTTGTATTTTTTATTTTTTTCCAAGCTCCCTAAACTACTTAAAAGAGGAAAGGACAGGCATCTTATTTAAAGTAATGCTACCAGCCGGCACCAAAACGTTATATGTGCATATCCTCGATATTTTTGAAAAACCGCCCATCGCCCAATTGCAAAACTGCCTACCTTACGGCACTAAAATTTTACAGGAGACGGAAAAAACGGGGTTTCTTTAAAGGCATTGCTTTGAGAAGCGATATTTTCTCTAGCAATTATTTTACAAATGTGTTGGTTTAGGAACGATTTTATGATTTTTATCATAAACTTCGATGCCTGGAGTTCAGAGTTACCAAATCTCATTTTTGCCACAACAGCGAATAAAGCCGGTTTTGCAACTGGTCGATGGGCGAGTTTGCAAAAAC
>NW_016212447.1:0-1814 GCF_001687245.7 Rhagoletis zephyria
AATCGATGAAATATATGCCCGCTAAGTGACCTGGCACTCGTGCATAATAGCTGATTAGCTCAAGCAACAACTCTGACAACTTTGCTTTGAAAACAGCGCTTTGCTCAATTTGGTGAATACCGCTATTGTGCTTGAGTATTTAGCAGAAGAGCTATTATATACATATACATAAGAAGCAGTAGTAGTTATTCTAACTCGCAATTCCTACTTCTAATACACAATATTGTTTCGATATACCTATTTTACCCTTTAAATTTGAAATATAAATACTTTATTCAATATCAGTATCTAACCTGAAGCAAATGTAGTAAAACAGCTAACTAAAATACTCTACAAAATGCAGAGAGATACGCATAAAAAGTAAAAACTACTCATAAGAGAGATTAAATTAAATTAGACTTAAGAAGAGTAAGTAAGTTTTTACGGTCCCTTTGTGGTTGTTAGCAGAAAGCGTTGCGGCGGCAAGCAGCAATGCCACATAATTATCTAAAAAATGTCTTACGAAAAGCAGAGCTATAAGTTCGACAATTTGGGCAAAAAAAACTAAGTAAACCTTTGGCAAAATTTCAAAGCAAGTAACGAAGTAAAAGAGGAAGGAAGCACACCGAAAATATGCAAAGTTGTAGATTAACATCTCTCAGCTTTGCTATTTACGACCTTCAACTATGTTTGTATGAATACGTGGGCCAGCGAAAGTGTCGTCAACGTAGCATTTGTTGGCAGCTGTTTGCTTTTAATTGAAAATTAGCATTTCGCTTGGTAATATGGACTAATTGTATAAAAGCGTTTACCGAGAGACACTAACATTGTTCTTAAACAGCTTAATGAATGTTTGATGAATATTTCTCGGGATTATTTGTTTGGTTGTAAGCTATAGTTTGACGCCGCTAGGTGGCACTGGAGTATTAATATTACCAAAATGAATATTTTTCTCTATTTTTTTAGGCATCCACGATTCATAGTCTCCCTCTTCCTTTTTGGAACAGTTTAAACCCAGACCAAACTGCCCAGGCAGCTAAGGTTCATATCCGCCATTCCCAAATGCAGGTATTTCATTTTGGTAGGATTTAGAGTTTTTTTGTATATCCCAGAGCTCTATTGGCGTTGCTCTTTATCGCATATTTCCTCCAATTTTTGGTAATCCGATCCCACCCAGAAAAAATCGTTCCGGCTAAATATAGATTGAAAATTTTTCTCAAAAACGGTCAATGAGGAAACGAGCCGGCGGCAAAGATCTAGTAGGGCGCATGTGCCTGCTGCCTTCTTCTGTAATGTGGTAGTAGATGACCTCCAGTAAACGGTAAAAGATAAATGAATCTGGTTCCGAGGCTAAGCGGGTAGGAGAAACACCCATTGTGACCTACTCCAAAGGGCACTAAGGATAAAGAAGAAGTGGTGTATGCATGTAGGCCTTAAGATAAGCCCAGCAAAAGCAATAATCATTCCATTCACAAGAAGAAGTACCCTACCTCTATTGAGAACTATAGCTTTCTATTGCAGCAAAGTCGGCACTGTTTTGAAAGCGTCTTGCTTGTATGTTCATCACAGGCCAAATGCTCAACTATCCCATGGCGATAATGAAGGTTGTTATCGAGCTCACTCTGCCTCGTAACATTCATCAGCGAAGGTTTGTGGACATCAGAACATCGTATCTTCTCCGAATATAAATTCGCTGATCGCTCAGCTATGCCCGAACCAATACCCCGCACAAGTTGGAAATCGCCATAGATTTTTTGGAAAAAATTAGAAAGAATTAACATAGCGCTTAAATTTTTCATACGTTAATTTTATGGGCATAAGTAATAAAAAATACT
>NW_016212448.1:0-1814 GCF_001687245.7 Rhagoletis zephyria
AAGCGATAAGAAAAGGACTCATTCAGGTAATAAGAAAATGACTCGCCCAAGCGAGTTGCCTTCGGTGGAAGTTTTAGAGCGACTAGTTATATGAAATCGATACGATGGCAATATTACCGGCAATAAATTTGTCTCCGAGGGCGAGACGTTTTCTTATTGCCGGCAACGAAAATTGTTTGGTGGGATAATTCGACCCCAGATTTTGATAATTGTTCTATCGGAAATGTAGTGTCTCGCAGGTGGTCCCATTGTAATTTGATTTAGTTCCGAACATTGGATCATGAAAAAATTAACGGTACTCCAAAATTTTTATATGAGAATTGAAGTCGGTTGCGTTTTTTGCTTAAAAATTACTTGCTATAGTTCCGGTTCGAATTTTATTATGAAGATTTTAATAAAAAAATTACAGAAAAAAGCCACGAAGTCAGGTCTAAATTTCTGAGGCTATGGCATAAAACTAAATGCTAAATCTACCCTCGAAAAGGCTAACCTGGTCACACAGATTTTAAGGGCAATTAGAAATCGAATTACGAATGAGAGAGCGTATTAGCATGGATAATATGATACGAAACTCTCTCATTTCGCTTCTGAGAATACCCCTAAACTCATTTTATGACTTGGTAGCACAGAAAGGTCAGGGGGCGATGAACAGCTACCACTAGTCACATTTAAAATGCACCGCTTTGAATTCAGGGGATTTATTTTACATGCAATTATAAAACAAGCGAAAGTGCAGTTCTTATAAGTAAAAATACTTTTGCTCGTTACTTAAGAATTTTATAACACGAAAGCACAAAGTAGGTATTTAATTTCTTTTTTTTCGAGTGTTTTACTTAATAACAGAAAATCTCCTACAATTTCTTAATAAATACCCGTACATGTATTTCGTAGAAGTGGCACTATTGGAAGATGTTATGAAAAATCGTGGTACAATAATAACAGGTATTGTCTTCCCAGAGAGCGCATATTCCGATCTGCCTTATTTGAAAAAGATCATTGTTGCCCACACTAAACGGTTTACTGCTAGGGAAAAGGGATATTTCCATACCCCATATACCATATATGTATTTTTTTAAACAAACCTTCTTACAGAGGACTTATTTAATTTCCTAAAGCCGAAAAAAAACATATGCTTAGTAAATAAATTCAAAATTTGCATGGTTCACTTCATGTTAAACGTTTTTTCTTTTGTTTTGAAAAATTATAGAAATTTAATTGAGCGAAAACAAAGCGCAAAGCCAAATAAAAGTAAAAGAATCAACATTGAACTGCGTCAAAATGAAAATAAGGAAGCACGAACTTCGATGTGAGGCAAACTCTTTGGGAAGACAATACCTGTAATTATTGTACCGTGATGAAAAATGAACTTTTTGACAGTGCTCTCACGAGAAAGAGAGTTTAGTATCATATTATCCATGGTATTAGATCAGTGATGCTCAGAGAAAATTTTTACACTATTTCGCATTTTATTCGATTTTCAAAAACATCATTAACATCGTTCTAGCTTAAGTAATATTGAAGACAAATGTTCAGCGTTATAGTAAAGGGGTATTTTCGAAAATAGACTATACAGGGTGTCCTAGACCACCCGTTCACCTTTTCTAAAATCAAGGGAAATGTTAAAAACGCAAAAATACGGCCTACCAAATCGCGAATGCTCCATATTTTGGTGGTATTACCGGTTTCGACCGGAAATAGGTTAAATTGCCCGGAAGTCATTTTTTTTTATTACACATACTTAAGATTTGGATTCTGAGGGTAAAACTACTTTTATCTGACACTTTTTTCTCGGAAGTGCCTTTTTCAACCTCTAA
>NW_016212449.1:0-1814 GCF_001687245.7 Rhagoletis zephyria
CGCTCTGCGAAAAATTTGGTATGTTAGAGTAAACAGGCAGTGTTTAATTTTATTACACGGTATGCAATTTGCACACATTAAAAGAGGAAAATGGTTACCTTTCTTAATATGCGCAAATAAACAAAAAAAAATTAGAGTGTATTTAAAGTATTTTCAGTAAAATTCATAAAAATTTCCTTAAATAAATCAAATTTAGTTTTTTAAACAGTGTATTTTAAACTACATTGAGATCTTCTTTCTTTTTATATTAACAAATGAAGATATGTGATATGAAAGAGATATATTTAATTTATATATATATACTAAGATATTTGTGTGACAACACCAAGGCGTACGCCACAAATCGGAGGAGAATCTCGGCCAAACACTAACGTATGTGTAGGCGCCAATCTATTATTATTATTATTATATTAAGATCTTGCTTAAAGCTTTTTTTTAGCTACTAAACAATTGCGCCTAAAAGCTTAAACAGACGGCAGCGTTGATCGGGATTATTTGGGACTTAATCCGGATCAACTGCAGTTAATTCCCGAGTTGATCGGGATTGACTGGGACTTAATCTGGATTAACTGCATTTAATTCCTGAGTTGATCCGGATCAACGCTGCCGTCTGTTAAAGCTCTTATTACACTGCTTTGGTGAGATCTCTTCATATGTTCATTGCTTCATTCACAAAAAATAAAATGCTCTAATTTCACGCGTAAGTAGCGATTTTTATAACATTTAGAAAACGTCATTAATGAAAATCTATTTTTGAACGAAAAAAACTTTATAGAAAATATAAAATTCTGGCCGATTTAAAAAAGTATAGCCACAATATAAGCAGTAAACAACCTTCGGTGAATTTGGCGACTGCCTTCCTCGGGGATGAATATGCTAGGGATGATATTATTGGTACACACGCCTTCAAAGCACGCAGGGTTGCTTTTAAGAAACAAAAATAATTAACACCAAATAGTTTCAAAAAGTATAGTGTAAAACGAAATTTATTGAATAATTCCACATAAAATGGTATACATAAATGACTCATTTTCTAAACGATTTAAATAAAACGCATTTCATAACCTTTTTTGTGCAAACGACATTTGCGAATTGATAGAAAAGTACTACGGATTGTTAATTTTTGTTAACTATGAGGTGAATGAAATTTTTCAATCCGGCCTGACGGTTTTGAACAATTTTTTTGTTCTAATTTTATTACTAAGCATGGCGTATTGATAGTAATACAAGCAATGTATTCTTTTGTGGATTTTATGTTACTTGAGAATTTAGACAACGTGCGAGCTGCCAGGTTCTGTTATCAATATAATTAACACAAGCTTTTCGGCGTGGTTGCCTTTCAATAAATAGAATAAACAAATATTCGCAAATAAATTGGATTTATTTTATAACTGACAACTAACATACGCTTTTTGTTCTTTTCTCCATTTTGGTTTTGACTCTTTATTACCGCCAACAACTTTATGTGTATACATATTTACAAGCTGTCAAAATTTTGCGTAGTCCCACGAGCTAGGTAAAAACTATGGCATTCGTATTCACAACGAGAAATCTCAGTGGCAGCGCTCCGAGCGTTGAGATAGTAATTTCATGTCAATTAGTAGAAAAGTTCCATGTTGAAAAATCTTTTTATTATGGCGAGAAAATTTTACATTTCTGCTGTGCTAATTCGTAACTTTTTACTGCTGGAAATTTTTGACAGTTGCTCTGGTGCAAAAGAAGTTGAGCAATTAAAATCAGAAATTATACAAAAAAGACTTGTCTTTACTGACATTTATTATTCTAGAACTAAAAGCCATGCATTTATTAGACGC
>NW_016212450.1:0-1814 GCF_001687245.7 Rhagoletis zephyria
AGCTACATGTTCAATGACTGTGTGGGTTGGTGCTGTCGAAAATTATTGCCTGCCATATTTTCCGAGCTCCAGTAGTTTTTCTCTAACTTCTTCTACTCAGCCCCAGCCTCTTACAAACAAATTGTCACTTACAATGCCAAAAGCTGTAACTACCAGTTTTTTTTTCCACATAATGAATCAAAAACTGAATTTTGGACTCTTTGTTTGTTACGGCCGTTTGCATTTCTCGTGTCGAAATGGAACTGTGCGTATAACTTTATTATTATCGCTGTTTGCGTGTCTTCTTTACTCTGGCTTGAAGCTTCGAACTCTTGTTTATCCATCTCAAATCTTTGATATGTATTTTGTATACTTGGTAGAGCTGTAGTCACTTATGCAAATATAACTGGCTTCCGCACAACCAAAATAAATGTTCGGGCCCCCTTCTGTATGCTCTAAGATCTTATTAGAAAGTGTTTGTATTTTTTGTGAAATGATTCAGTAGCCCTAACGAAGCATTTAGGTTTGAGCTCAACTTAAGCTTAAGTTGTGAACTAAGGAATATCTCAAACGTCCAGTATTGTTTCTCGACAATACATTAAGTAGAGAATCAAAACGTTCTGAACAAAAAGGGATTTTTTCTTTAATATGAAAACGAGACTGTTTCTCAAGTTGAGAAAAAGTTAGTTATCATTTTGAATGCAAATATAGTTCTCCATTGGTCTGAAATGAAAATAGTCAAGTATTTTAACCTCTTTAATTGAAACGAAAAATCAGAAGTTTTAATGTTCCCCATTTTAAATTACAGTTTGATTTCATTATAAAATTTGTAATTTCAGTTTTATTTTACTAACGTTCTGCCATGTTGGACAAAAGAAGGTTAGAGATGAACTTGAAATTTGAGTTTCCCCAAAGTTGGATACAAATTTTTTGGTGTTTGATCCGGCTTTTTGTTTATTATCTTAAAGCATAGAGACCTCACTATTCTTTATAAATGAATTCGTGTTCGTGCCTGCCACCTAATTTGAAAATATTTACAATAATATAATCGTAATTGAGTCTTTGCTTTAGATTTATTGTTCGTTGTACCTTTGATACTTTTTTTATTATTTTGCAATTTTTTCCTTCAATTGTTTTTTTTGTACTTTATTCCTTACTTCTGCAGTATTTCATTAAACATGCAATATCTATTAAAGGTGCAGTTACCCACGTACGTAAAAACGGAGAACGTGTCAGCTTACACGATTTATCTTATGAAATCTGCGTATTAACGAAACCTCACCACCGCAAACCGTGACATCTTCTTTGCTTCTCTCTCTCTCTATCAACAGTAAATTTTATATGTTTATATGTACTACTTCTACGGTACGCTGCTTGGGCAACCGCTAGGGATAGTGAAGTCGAAAACACATCGATGCATCGAAAATATCGATTTTTTGCTTCGATGTATCGAACATGTGCCAATCGATGTATATACCTAAACGAGTCTTAGATACTTGGTTGGCACCTTTATATATACAATAAATTTTAAGCAACTAATTTAGCTCTCTGGCCTCTTCAAAACAAATTCGAATTTTATTTAGGCAAACTTTAATTTCCATGAACTGAAACCATCAAACAGCAACGAAATTTTCTTTAAACTGTAACCCTTGTGTTTAGTGAGGCATTGAGGACCAATCAAAGGCAACCCGCTGCGCGCTATAAAAGTTACGCCATTTATGCTTTTATATATTTTATTGTTTAGTATTAATTTTAGTACTCAAGGGAAACACAAAAAAAGGCGTGCAATTCAATAATAAGCAAGGGCAAGCAAAGATGGAATAAAAGGAATTATT
>NW_016212451.1:0-1814 GCF_001687245.7 Rhagoletis zephyria
CCACATCAATTGAAAGTAGGTACGACATTGTTGCCATCATCAGCATCATCACTACCATCGTCACCTCACCTCTCCAACTTCGTGTGCATGTTCGTGCCGTTGGCATATCAGTAACAAATTACTGACGACAGCAGCCACAATTCAGCGGCTGACAACAGAGAGCTGCTAGCTGCTGTTGCATGCGGCAAGATTGTAGAGAGATTTCTAACAAAAGATTTGCATTTCGCCAGCTGGTAAATAAATAACTATATATACACACATGTGCAACAAATAAGTAGCAACAACAGCCGCAGGCAGGGGTGATGACAACAAAGCGCCAGCTGACACATTGACAAGATAATTTGAAGGTGTGCAACCTTAGTAGTTGTCACGAATTTATATGAAAATGCAAAAAAAAAGTGGGTAATATACCAAGCTAAATAAGCGGAGTAGGAGTCGGAGTCGGAGCCGAACGCGGATGCACGAAAATATGGTTTAGCCTATGAAATTCGGTGCTAAAAACAAAGCTAGATTTGTACCCGCAAGAGAGGTGCAATGAAAATTAGAAACCTGTAAAGCAAGGGCCTCCAAAGAGAGCTGAGTTTAAAAAGAAGCTCTAGAACTTTTCTTAACTTTTTCTTAAAAGTGGCCATTAATGTTTTTGTATTTAAAAAGTGGACATAAAATTTTTATTATTTAAATATTGAACATATAAAGCTTCTGATAACAAGCAAGGTTATACCTACCTTTGAGAGTAAATAAGCAGACCAAAAACTGGGTGGTAAAAGATGGGCATAAATACCATGCCAATTTGTCTAAAGGTTACAATCAACCTTTTCTGATTTAGATGAATTTTGGTTACAACTTTTCTTTTATCATATAACGATGTTCTGCCAAAAGAAAAATATTGTTTGGAAAGTTCAAAATTTATTTTTAAATATCTCAAAGTTAATTATAGTTACAAAAATGGTTCTTAACTCGTTTTAAAGGGGATATTTTGGTATATTAAAACAATTAAATAAAAAAAAAAATAGATAAAAATTATACATTTTGAAATTTAAAACGAAATATATATATATATATATATATATACTATATATATAATAATTTTAACATACCTCTAACAGNAAAGATATGTTTTCTTGAACTTTGGAAACTTTTTTTCTAACAATATTAAAATAAATTTAAACTAAATACGAATTGTGAAACTTTATTTAGAGTTTGAAAAAAGATAAAAAGTTTATGTATATCTTTAAAAAAATCTTTTTGTATTTTTTTTTTAATTATAAATTTTGCATGACTCGGAAAAGATTTTTTTTATTTGATTTTGTTATATGATAATATATTTATGTGGTTATATCAAATTTTCAACATATGAAATTTTATTAAGTATCAAGTTTTATAATCGGTTTTTAGATTACCAAAAATTGTTGTCCAATTTACACTGAAAAAATATGTATTTTCAAACAGCTTTTAACTGTAAAACATAATGTCATATTTTCACTTTAAAAATGTATCTGTTTATTTTGGAGTACCCTCTGTAAATCCAGGTGTAGCCTAAAAAAAAAACCAACTTCGTAGCTAAGGGAGACCCTAATGGACTACGATGGCAAGAGCGCCGGAATACGTACGACTGGAAAGGAATTGTCTCTACTTGGTGTGACTACTTAAAACAATTTCGAAAATAATACGCGATAAAAATATTCTCATTTGTCGAATCAAACTAATGAAAATTAAGTACAAAAACCGATACCGGTTTCTCTTCAAACCCAATTTGCCAAGAGTGGCCACAGTAGCTCAACTAATAGTAGTTTCATCGTCCTTTTATTCAAGTA
>NW_016212452.1:0-155 GCF_001687245.7 Rhagoletis zephyria
GTAGCATGAGAAATTCGGTTTGTATGGGAAGTGCCACGGCCCCTTTATATATAGATTTTTTTCAGCCTAACGAAAACTAACAAACGGCTTTCTAAATATACATTAGTTGAGATATATTATCTATACTAATTATATAAAGAGAAGTCCCTTTTTTT
>NW_016212452.1:324-1814 GCF_001687245.7 Rhagoletis zephyria
GAATTTTAAGCAAATCGGACCATAAATGCGATTTTTTGGAATAGATCGGTCCCTGGTCCCCTTCTCGGAAAAAACTGATCATATATGCTAAAAAGCTACTTACGTACTAAATTTTAAGCAAATCGGACCATAAATGCGATTTTTTGGAATAGATCGGTCCCTGGTCCCCTTCTCGGAAAAAACTGATCATATATGCTAAAAAGCTACTTACGTACTAAATTTTAAGCAAATCGGACCATAAATGCGATTTTTTGGAATAGATCGGTCCCTGGTCCCCTTCTCGGAAAAAACTGATCATATATGCTAAAAAGCTACTTACGTACTAAATTTTAAGCAAATCGGACCATAATAAGATTTTTTCGAATAGACCGGTCCCTGGTCCACCTACTCGCAGTTCGCGAGATTACCAGTTACAAAAAAAGGGACTTCTCTTTATATAATTAGTATAGATAAATAACTAAAAATATAGACGTAGTCCGCCTTTTGCTCTTATTTAAATGATATATAACCTTATTTTGTGCAAACTTTTTTGATTAGATTGCTTAGAAAGATTTTGAGTATTCAGTTTTGCACCTCATTGAATTCTGGTAGAAAAAAGTACAAGTTTTAAATTGCTAAACAATTCCGTTGGTTTTTTAGAATTTTTTTTTGTCGCAGATGTTACGGTTTTCTTCCATATAAAAATAAATTGCGTTTATTCCTTATATGGCAGCAAATAAGACAAAAGATATTCTAAAAAAACGGTAATTTTTAGCCATTTGAATCATGTACTTTATTGTACTATAATTCAATGTCCTGCAAAACTGCATACCCAGAATCTTTCTAGGACATCTTTTTAAAAGAGCGCGAAATTTTTACGAAAGTTTATTGATTGTTTTTTTTTTTTAATATTCACAAAGTTTGAAATTTTAAATTTACATGAGTCTTTTAAAGAAAGATCTATATTTTTATAAAAAAATAACCAAAATTAAATAATGAAAAAATTATATCTTAAAACTTGTCAAAATGTGATGCGGCTTTCATTTGGTCGACCACTGCATTTAAAATACTGTTTCTCTCTGCTTTGCTTTGTTTTCTTCCTACATGAATCCTTAGTAATATGTATAAAAATGTGTCTCAACCATGCGCTAAAATCGATTGGAAACTAAAACCGCATAAAGCTAACGAAGTTTCAAAAACCAATACGTCCCGCACACATAACAGGCTTGAATATATTCCAAAAGAAAAACGGTTGTATTTCCATACTTTTACGTTGTCACTTATATATGTACAGATTTAATATGTACCCTGCAGTAGACCGAATTGGTTCCGCACTTGCGCCAATCTGGGTTAGCAAGGCACGGTACTGGTCCATAATCTATCCCTGACGAAAAAGTTTGCATTTGCAAACCCGAAAACTCCCATGTTAGCGTAGGGCCTAATATGGCAATGCCTTCCGAAACGACATTCGTCACCTTCTCCAGGGCCTTTGGACCCCTTCTCTTGTTAGT
>NW_016212453.1:0-382 GCF_001687245.7 Rhagoletis zephyria
ATATTGCGCGCCCACCTGTGGCACCTGTAGAAGCGGCAGAAGAACACTGAAAATACACTTATCCGAGGCCTAACAACAGGCGTTCAATACATTGAAAACACATGCGCATATGTAAGTATGTAGGTATGTGCAGAAGGTTAGAAGTGAGGAAAGCAGATTTGGTGCTAACACTTGCTTGTTAAGGCGCTCCAGTGCATATGTATGTATGCATGGATATATACGGTTATGTGTGAGTGTTTGCACACGCTCTACATTATTGATGGCCTGAACAAAGTGCTGCTTCTTGTCAGCTGCCATTCGGCCCGAGGGAGACTTATGATTGGTTTTGTGTGCCAATTCAATTTGCCATTAATTTCAAAATCCGTTTTGTCCATGTTCTACT
>NW_016212453.1:461-1814 GCF_001687245.7 Rhagoletis zephyria
GTTGCCTTCGGCGGACGTTTTAGAGCGACCGGTAATAGGAAATCGATTCGATGGCAATATTACCGGCAATAAATTTGTTTCCGAGGGCGACACGTTTTCTTATTGCCGGCAACACAAATTGTTTGGTGGGTATGTACACATATGCATAACTAGATGTACGTTTGTATGTATGTATGTATGTATACGTACAGGCATTAATTCTTACAAGTACGTATGAGGGCACCCACTTTATTGCCGTTGCTTTCCATTCTGCTAGACATTTTTCATTTGACATTGCTTTTGATTTCCCATCGGGTAATTTATTGTTTACGTTTTGTACTCGAATTTCACTTCAATTGTGGTTTTAATATACTCCTGAAATTGGTTACCTGCGATCATAAATGTGTTATAGCTAGTAACCGTGCATATGCACTCATAGATTACATGCATTTATATGTATGTAATGTACTAGGGTGACCCAATTTTAAATGTAAATACTTAATCAAATTTTAGAATGTTCTTAAAACCACTGCAAATTAAAAAAAAATATGGTGGGTCAACACGTAAGTTTGAAATTTTTTGCCCGACTGTTGTTAACAACGGTATATTTTTGCTTAGGTGTACACAGAACTATAGTAGCCGAAAAATAAATGCTTTGAAATGATAGCATAAAAATATATGTATGTATTTGGTTATTACTTTCTGTGGACTTACATTTTTTTTATAAAATTGGTGTCAGTGAAATTTTCCGGCGAATACTTTTTTAAAAGATTTTAACCCACTAGCGACTTCCCTTATGCCATATTATTCAGGCTCTCTAAAATAGGGGTCAAACCGACCCTTTATTTAGAGAGCTAGTGGTTTAAAATGTTGTACAAAATTATTCCTCGTAATATTTTACTAGATAGACCTAAACCGTGTTGGCACTAATCGATTGAATTTTTAGTCAATTAGGTAATTCGATTGAATTCAATCCGATTACAGTTAATCATGATTAACTTTAATCCGATTAAATAGCTAATCGTAACTGCGATTAAAAAAATTAATTTTTAATCATTATAATTTAATTTGATTAAGTAGGTTTAGTGATTAATTAATTTACGCTGGAATTTTCCTGCGTAAACAAGGCCAGTTAATCGAGTATGGCTAAGTCGGTTTTCCTCATCAATCTAAGCTATTTGGTGTGCGTTTTCATTAATTCCCTGCTTATGTATTACTAATAAAAATAATAATTTTTTTTTTATATATTATGTGTTCTTGTAAGCGTGAAACACAATAGAATAACTATAACTCTAGTTTGGTTTTAAATTCGGACTTCGGAGCACTTAATCAGATTTTATTTTTGATTGGATTAACGATTAATGATTAAAATTA
>NW_016212454.1:0-1814 GCF_001687245.7 Rhagoletis zephyria
TGACATAAATACATTAAATCAGAATGGCAGACAATAGCGCTGCAGTAGTCTTCAATGAATTTGTTATTCTGTCGCTGAAAGTGCAGAGCTTTTATAGCTTTCAGATGTGTTGGTTGGGCAATGCTTTTTAGACAAAAATTAGCGATTTTTTTTTGCATCTACAAGAAGACGCCACGAGGTTGCGTCACATCTGAATCGTCAAATTATTGAATGGGAGCTTCATTTGGACCCAATTAACATCCCTTGTGAATATCTGACGCCCGCGAGTAAATTTTTTTCACACATTTTTAACCCTTCCGTACGCGCACCCCCACCATGTAAGCTGGCACTTTACCGGCCAGCAACATAAATGTGTAAAATATAAAATGTTGGGAAAACAAGTTTGAATTTTTTATGAGGCTTAACTCTACATTCACGTAATTGACATTGCGAAATATGTGGTGCCCCTGTACGCATGGTAAACTGGGTTTTGGTATAACATAGAATATCTCCAAAGGTTAATCAAATCAACCCTATCAGCACATTCATGCTTCTCGCATAAGGGGGACGATATGTCCTATCGACAGTTAACTCAAAATTGATTAAAATTCTTTTAAATTTACTTAAGTTATAGTAAAAACGACTAGTCGAACAATCGAATGGGCCATTACGCAGACATATCTTACTCGATTTCTCTTTTCATTCTGAGTATTTTTTTGTGTCCATATATACTACCATTTTATTACAAAAAAATATTTCTGCATGATATGGTGATAGAACTTTTTATCGAATTTAATCAGAAGAAATTTAGTAATGGTTTTTGAGATTTTACAAGACCGGACTCTTTAGCAATATTTTCAATATTGTCTTATACATACATATGTATATCGACTTGTGCAAATCTTTCTCTGACTTATAAAATAACCTCTTCAAAGAACAGTGAAACTTCACTTACAAGCTGGTGATTCATTTAAAATTTAAGGCCAAGTTTGTCTATGCTTTTTTTTATCGAAAAAATATTAAGTTTAAATACCGCTACAATATATATTGCACAAATTGATTTGTTTCTCTCAACTTGAGTATTTTTTTTTCTACCATTTTAACGAACATTTTAATTTGTCAAAATACAATTACTGCAGAGTAGAACAAACACACCCACACACCCAATGTGGTAAGTGCTCTGCTCCCATGCTAAGGGACATAGAAGCTGCAGCTGTTGTTATTCAGAAAATTAATTTTTCGGCATGTCATGAAAACTGTTTAAAACTGACTGTCCGTTGGTTAGTCGCATGTCCTGGGTGCCCGCTTGGTATATGGCAAGCTCTACATCAACAGCGACATGTGCACAGTGCACGTATGAGGATCTCACGTATGTATGTATGTATGTGAGTCAGCTTGTGTGTGTCTGACTGTGCAAATAGAAAAATTACATGAATGTACATTTTGAAAACAAAGCATTCCAAATTTTGCTCCATTTCCCTTGGTCATATGTATAAACATACGAGTATATTACACTCCCTTGTTTAGCGACTGCATTGGTGTTTGGATACACCAACACCATCATAACCGCCGACCAAAATCAGCATGCAAACAGCAGCACGCCGACAGATGGACCGAACTTGTTGTGCCAAATTGAGAAGCAGCGTTTTTTTTGCTTTGAGTTTTTGGAAAATTTGTCTATCCGTTACTTTTAAAACTTTATTATATTTACTCGCATGTTACAGGGATACAAACAATGTTGGAGTAGGAATGTTACTCATACGCAGTGTTGTATGAATTGAACGAATTTGCGCATTGTCTGACAATTAAATTATATAGTTTTTTGATCGAGATTA
>NW_016212455.1:0-617 GCF_001687245.7 Rhagoletis zephyria
GTATGTATGTACATATAAATTACATACATGCATACGTGTAGTTAAAGTACATATATTCCAAGCGTACACTTTTCAGTATAATGGTGTATCTGATTGCGTTTATTTTTTATCACCCGTATGCTGTAATCCGAATGTTCGTAGTTACGAATTCGTAGCTCCGTTCCGAAAATTCGAATATTGGTATGCTGTAATCCGATCGTAACTATCAACGGCGTTGCCAACTAAAATAGTGAAATTCGAAGTTCTTACTCAGCTGCTTTGGCAGAAACAAATCAAAATAAATATACAAAATCGCAAGTGAATAGTGAAATTAAAAAAAAAATAGTTTAATCATTATTTGAAATGACTTTTCCTTAATTAAGTAGAATACAAAGGATTCAATGGCCGGCGCACTTTTGTCCCAGGGGGAAGAACAGCTTACAGTTGCATTAATATACAAAGTAGATTGCTAAGAGATTGTTCTGATCCATTTAGCTTAAATGATAAAATGTAAGTTCCCTCCTTTTAAGGGCCTCCATTTCACTAGATATTGTGCCGCTTTAATTCTTGGAACGCTTTCCCAAAATTCCACCACATCCTCTTTAGCTCCTTTTACAAAGCCTCGACCAATGTCCGGC
>NW_016212455.1:774-1813 GCF_001687245.7 Rhagoletis zephyria
AGATTGCCTACGAATTTCGAAATTACGATACGACAACACGGATTTCAGCATACCAATTTTACGATTCGTAGCAAAATCGAATCTACGACGGATTACTGCATAGGGGTGTATATCTAATAAATGGAACTTAGTGGGGAAAAGATTGACTAATGAGAAAAGTGGGCGCCTGGTGAAGACTGAGAGTAAATAAAAGCAGAAAAAACAATACATATAAATTTTTTATTTCTTTTAAATGTTTTGATTCGCCATTATAAGGATATTAATAAGAAACCAAAAATATACACTCGTAAATATATAGAATAAGAATATGTATGGATGTATGTATTACTTAGAAGAAAACTCAATAAAACGAAGGTCTGCATTTCATATCATATGTATGTATATGCATGTACTTATGTAAGTGCATAGTTATTTACTGAACAGTAGCGCAGAATGAGCAAAAATTTTGCAACAATAATCAAATATTAGCTAAGCGTTGGTTTTACTACGACCTTGGAAAGACGAAAAAATTTACTTGTGAGCCTTTTAGCCTGAAGTATGTATGTATGTAGATACAATATTGCAGCAGCTTTCTACCTACCTTTTGTTTATTTTCCACTAATAATTAGTATGCTTTAGAAATATTTACGGAAATAGAGCTCATAATTTCGTTCATTTTAGAGTTGTACCAGGTAGTGAATTTTTCTTCAAACTGCATTTCGCTATAAGTGCGGAGTTGTGTGGTTTAGTTGGGATTTCCCTGAATACCAGATAAAAAAAAAGTTCCATCGATAACTTAAATCTGTGACACACAATGGCTAGAGGTGTCGCCTGAGTGCATTCTTTCATATATTTATGTATGTGCCAGTTTTACCGTTATATATTTTTTATCTACTCGTTTATTCCATATGGTCTTCATGCTTTATTTAAATTTAAAAAATTAAATTACTATACGGTTTTAAAAATCTGAAAATTCACTGCGGGAAATTTTTGTATTCTCTTTTTGTNAAGTTCCATCGATAACTTAAATCTGTGACACACAATGGCTAGAGGTGTCGCC
>NW_016212456.1:0-1813 GCF_001687245.7 Rhagoletis zephyria
TCCGCTGGCCGCTAAAGGGATTTAGACCATACTACTTTTCTTTGTGGAGCCCTAGTTCCCTCGAGCCAATGACAATTGAATTAGAAGCTTATGCGGTCAATTTCTTCTTATTATTATTTGACGCTTCAACCGTTTGTCGGGCCAAGAACCTTCGTAAATTGCAATGCATACTTTGTGTGTAGTATTTACAGTACATTCATAAGAAATAACGGTACTACCACAGGTGATAAAATGTGATGTGCGAGATAAATATCCTGCCAGTGCTGCCCGCTTTTTAAATATTTCTATGTGACGAATATCATAGCTTTTCAATGGAACTCAATAACTCATAACTCAACTCAAATAGTAGTTAACTTAAAATCTGACTAATGCACTCAAACATTGTTAGCATTGATTTTAACTTATCATCCAATACCCAACATTTAAGGTTTCACNCATTGGCTTGCATTGGCTTGCATTCAGCAGTAATAACTGCAACTTAAAATGGAGTGTATTCTGCCAAGAAATTCAATAAAAATCATTTTTCTCAGCATTGCTGGAGATTTTCGTACTACACAATTTGTTTTCTTTCCCCATCGCCTTTGCATTTACCCACATTTACATACATTGAGGCAAAAATGCATGACTTAGTGTAGAGTCAGTATAATAGTGTGTAATGATGCAGCGGTATTAACCATTTGCTGGATTCCAATTTGTTACATGCCAAATTTCCACATTTATTGCTTTTGTGTCATAAGCAATTGGAAGTATGCAACGGATGAGTGGAGGGCGAATGATATGAATTTTTGAAATTTTGTGAAATTTTTTTGAGGAAAGGTGTCATGACAATTGAGAAGTGCACATGATCAAATCTCAAGGGATGTTACAGTTTTCGACAAAAACGTGTTTTGGGCGAAAATGGTGGCACACTTATCTTAGGCAATGCATTATCTTCCATTTTGCGTAAAACAGCATATTCCATCGCGAATTTAATATTTAAATGAAAACTTAAAAAGGATATAACAAAAAAGTAAAAATAACAACGCGTAGTTTTGAATGTAACGTATACGCCCCGTAACAGCCTACACATCAGCTACAACATTTACTCGCACGCCTTAACTTAAAACTTATACAATTTAAAAGTAACAAAATATTGCCGTGGAAGGTTTTACACAGTATTGCTTTTGCACATATATATTACTTTCTTCATGTATGTACATATATAACAATTTTTGAATGAATTTCAAGTGCGCCAATAAAAATTGTATAAATAGAATTTTAGTTTCATAAATCGTACTCATCTTTTACTCAATGAATTTTTTTTCTTTTGATGGCACACAAGTTTTAATAATTTATGTTCGTTTGTTTTGGCACGAAGAAAATTTTAGCCATTCAATTTTAACATTTTAAAGTTTCTCAAATCATTATGATTAAAAAATCTTAAAATTCCAAAAATTACAAAATAGCGGCGACGGATATTCTGCATACTGCATTTTTTTTTTTTAATTGGTTGCCCACTCTTGAAGCTTCACATGTATGTTGTATTTGATGCCAACGTCCATTGCCTATAACACGAACATTCTATTTGAAAAATTCCCAAAGTTATTTAAAAAAATTACATTTCGATTTTTTCGAAAGCAATAAAAAAAATTAGTAATAATCGTTATTTTCCAGAGACCGAACATAACAGTTACTGATAAAAAGTGTCATGGCTAAATTCACCAATCGATTTGTTTTCACCGAGACTAGTTTTAGTTTGCAATTTTATGCAAAATTAAAAAATTTAAAAAAAAATAACACTTAGTTTTGATATGTATATTATAAATCCAAAATA
>NW_016212457.1:0-1813 GCF_001687245.7 Rhagoletis zephyria
GTTTCAGCCCAACTAGTTCACGTTGTATCCTTTTTCAATGTTAGCGACTTTTACTTTTAACATAACGGTGTCATATAAGATGTAAATTGTCTGCATCAGCACACTACCAGTAGAATTACTAGTAGCATTATATCAGTTGAGGAGAAAGACTGCCATTAATTCCCGGTGAAAGGCATAAGTATGCCATTTTGCTCGCGGCGCTGCAACAGTGACAATGGCCAGCAGAGCAAACCAATGGCGCGCTTTTCAAGAGATCCGAGTTCAAATCTCGGAGAGAGAATTATATTTTTTTCGCGTTTGTTTTTAATTTTGATATTTTTGTATTCAAGTCTTTAGTTGTAATTTTTAAACTTTATTGTTAAAAAAAAAAAAATATTTCATTAAATTTTTTATGGTACTTGAGTATGTCTTTAGGGTTTTTCCACCTCCAAGTGAACTCGAACCTGAGATCTTAGAACCAAAATCGGTAGTTAAGGGCTATTTTCGAAAATGGACTGTACACAGTTTTGAGCAGTGCCGGAAAGTCTTCTTAGTAAGTTTTCCGGGCCATGTAGTTTTTCAAAGCTCATACTCCTACTAATTTGATGTATACTGCATTTTATAATAATAGCATTTTTAGGGTTCGGCAAGGTGTTCTAAAAATGCCCTAAACCCCAACTGTTTTGTATGGAGATTTTTAATTTTGCTCCATATTACGTACAGTGTGTGTTACCTTTAATTGAGCCACACGACTTTTAAAGCCCAGTTTTAATATTATTTCAAAAGGGAAAACCTTATGCAGAATCGGCTGCGATTTAGGGGTCGAAAAATGGTTTGGAAAATCGCGGTTTTTTAATTTTTCACGGTTTTTAACTTACACTTTCCCTAAATCTGAACGATATGTCTCAGCTGCATGTACATATGTCTGTATATCTTAAAGAGAGTCATGATTTAGTACGTAGGTTGCCATTAAAAAAGTTCCTAAAAACGTGATTTTTTATTTGCACAAAAATTTTTATTTGAGAAATAATACTTATATAATTTAATTTTTATTTAATTTTTCTCTTCTTCTGTCCACCGTTTCGCGTTTTAATAATATTTTTTTCGTCATCGGTATACGAAATTTAAAGTTATAAAATCGTTGGAACCAATTGACTTGAATTTTCGGTTTATTTAGGTAAATTGTTTAGGCATAAAAGGTAGACTTATGGTCTACTTGACTCTTGCGACCTTAAGTTTCTTTCTAAATTAATTTTTAATGGGTCTCATTTCCGAAGACTTTTACAGCAACATTACAATGCGAAAAAAAAATTTAGTTGGAATATACTTATGGTGACGATTCGTACCGATTTTGGCGAGACAGTAACGGTTTTGAAAAAATTGTCCCGCTGAATATTTTTTAAAAGTCGGGACGTATAAGTGTCCCGGTTTTTTATATTTGTACCGATTAAATCCCGATTTTAAGTGTTTTCTTTATTAATTTATTAAGTGTCTCCCTTTACTCTGGCCCAAACACAATTTTTCGTACAAACGTGGCAGCACTTTCGTTATCCCAAAGGACATAGAATATAATATATCCTTATTTTCTATGATCTTTGGTTATGTTTTATTCTGTCAAACTGATGCTTTCGTTATATTGCAGTCTATCATTCTTGTCTAAATATTCTTAAGGTTTATATAATTATTTGTTAATTTTAACAAAAACTTTAATTAAGTGTAGTTATAAAAAATAACTGATACTATTTCCCTCAAAAAAATGATGGATATGAAAAATATAAGCTGTAGACAAAAATTAACAAAATTCGACAAAGTTCCATCAAAACTTTAAGCTTTT
>NW_016212458.1:0-1813 GCF_001687245.7 Rhagoletis zephyria
TGTGCCGGCATTAAAACTCCGACTTTATTTTTTTGGACCACTCTAATATGCATACATGCATGATTTCGTACCGATTCGCATGTTACCGTATATTTCACGACCATCGGACTACGATGGATTCAATGACAGACCCGGAAATCTATGAAAATATTGTTACTAGCTGCAAGCAGCCCTCCATCTAGTCTCTTGAAGCTACAATTGATGAATGGAACTTAGTTGGATACATTGAACATTTAATTTCATTTAAAAGTAAAATAGACTGATGTTCGGCTTTGATTTAATGCATTTCCGAATAGAGAGAAAATTGCTACCTATTCTCAATGTGATATCCAGAATTGTCGTTTAAATGCTAAGTGGTGGCAGCCCTCGAAGGAGTTCCTTTGGACAGTTAATCAATGGCCACTAAAAAGAAACAAAACCATTATTCTGGAACGGTACAACAGATAATAAAACAAGTTTAGAATAGCGCTGGGTACTGTTTAGTTATAAAGTTCCGCAAGCAGCTGATGTCCGCGTGGAGAGTTCCTCTGGAGCAATTATGAAGTACGTACCAAGATGTGTAAACCTGAGCCTCGCAAAGGCAGAACAGCTGGGAAGATAGTGCTGAAATGATTCCACCTCATCGTACTCTTGGCAGCTGCGGCACATCGGGTCTGCAGCAACATTAAGACGTACCGCATGAATTCCCATTGGACATTGCCCAGTCAGAGCCCCCACAAAAACCGAGAGTCGCCTTGTAAGCAAGATATGTAAGTGTCCTAGACCGCTCACGGTCAACTACCGCCCAAAAATACCTTTCAACTTTGCATGTCGATGCTTTCGCCCAGCGCTCGATACCACAGCGCACAGGTTGCCATAGGTACCCGCTCCATTTCCCTAGTTATGGCTTCTAAGCTGCCCAAATCAATAAATATAGAAAAAGAACCATAAACAACGTACGCTCATCTGCATTTATGTAGAAATTTCTGTGTTGCTGTCACGGGTGACGTAAAAACAGAAGTTAGTAGTAGTTTTTTTCATTTTCTGTAGCATAAAAGTTCGCGTCTTAAGTCTTTCGTATATTCATTCGGGTTTTGTGAATATTTATTGAGTTACTTTTCGACTTTGTTTATTTGTTTAAAACAATAAATAAAACAAATTTATTAAAATCAAATTGACAAAATTAATTTAAAATTCATTAACTAATCAAAAGAGATTCATCAACGCTATCATTTTCGATAAAATTAAAATTTTCCAAACATGAGGTTTTAAAAGAAATTTAAAAGTTATTAACGTAAACTAGTATAAATAAAATTAATTTTAAATTAATTTTATTAACATTTATTTTGACTTTGAAAAATATTGTTTTATATTTATTAAATTTTTAAAAAATATGTACATACATAACTACAAATCTCTGGAACCGTGTGCTTCAACGTTGAAAAAACGTAAATTTTTAAATTGGGCGTGGTTTTTGTGCGACTAAAAAAATTTTGATGACGGTGTTCAAGAATGTCAGGCGCAATGTGTGTATCAAATTTGGTACAGATTGGTGAAGTTGTTTTCGAGACATACACATTCGACATAGGTGGGAGGGCCACGTCCAATTTCCAAAAAATTTTACGAAAAACAAATTTTCGCTTAAGCTCCATTGAAAATACAATTTTTGAGAAAATTTTTAAAAATTCGTTAACCGCACTGCCCAAAGATCTGAAAGTTCTTTACATACACATATATAAATTCATGGCCGTATTTTAGACAAAAATTGTTGTATGGGCGATTCCGCCGTCACGGGTTGGACATTTGTACAGAAAAAAATTTCTTTCTTGTTTAA
>NW_016212460.1:0-1813 GCF_001687245.7 Rhagoletis zephyria
AAATTAATACAAAACCATATACTGATGTACACGTGTACCAAAATTTAATGTACGACAATTTTTTTGAAATACATTATAAAAACATTAAAGAAAAAAGCTAACTTTTAACTTGCATGTGAATTTGCACGATAAAAACCTACTCCTGTTGCATGTGAAATACTCCCTGCTCCTTTGCATGAACATTTCTGCGGATTGTGGACTAAAAGGACATAACTCAATACAGTTTGTAAACTTTACTTTTCATTTTTTAAACTCGGATAACGACAGTTAGCAGAAGTAATTTTTCTTGTATTTTATTAAACTTAACGTGTTATGACCAAATTTGACGAAGAGTTTAAAGAAAATTATTCAGAATTTTTAAAAATTACGAAGCGAATTTTGCAAAATCGTCCGCTTTCGACAAATGCAACAAAACTTAACGAGTATAGAGATTCACTTATAAATTCGTACAATAACATTTTATTACACGTCAAGGGTCATAGCGAATCGTGTGAGTTTGGTGAAGTACAGGTAAAGTTAACACGTTGCAAAGATCTTTTAAGCAAGTGTTTTATAAAATTGAATTCGCGGATTAAAATACCAATAGAGCCTCTAGCATTAATTTTCAAAACAGATTTAGTTAACTCTGATAGCGAAGAAGAGTACTCCGACGCAAAATCACAAGCTTCAGTGAGTTTTGCCATTAAAAGAAGCGCTTCGCTTCCAAGCATAAAAGATTCGCTAAGTGTACTAGAGATTCCAGCACGTGCAACTAGTTCACCTAATTTTTCAATTTATTCCAAAGTTTTGACAATAATGGCCACAGCAGAGCAAAAGAAGTCCTTTATAAGCCTTTGTACTTCGATTATTAGGGAAAATTATAGTGGGGATCCGTTAGCGCTCGAGTCGTTTTTAGATAAAATTAGTTTGATTCAGGACTTAACTGAAGAAAATTTGACCAGTTCATTAATTGCATTTTTGAAATCCAAGTTAGTGGGCAAAGCCCGCGAAGCCATACCTACACAAATAAATNCTTTATAAGCCTTTGTACTTCGATTATTAGGGAAAATTATAGTGGGGATCCGTTAGCGCTCGAGTCGTTTTTAGATAAAATTAGTTTGATTCAGGACTTAACTGAAGAAAATTTGACCAGTTCATTAATTGCATTTTTGAAATCCAAGTTAGTGGGCAAAGCCCGCGAAGCCATACCTACACAAATAAATTCTGTTAGTGACATAAAATGTGCTCTACGCAATAGAATCAGGCCTGACAACTCGAAAGTTGTGGCTGGGAAAATAGCGACGTTACACGTTAACAACAACAATTATTCAGACTTTGCCAAACGCGTTGAAGATTTATCCGATTCACTTGAGCGGTCGTTAATTATAGAAGGAATGACTCAAGAGAAGGCTCACGAAATGGCGATTGAGCAAACTGTTAACGTGTGTCGTCTAAACGCCAGATCTGACTTAGTAAAATCAATTTTAGCTTCAACAAAATTTTCAGACTCTAAAGACGTAGCTGCAAAACTAATTGTAGAGCAGAATAATGAGGGGACAGGTTCTAACTTTTCGATCGCGTGGTATCAGTACGTTTAGAAATTCACGTGGTGGCTATCGTGGGAATAACCCAACTCGCAATTTTACTGGTTATAGGAATAACAGGTCATTTTCTTCTTCTAATAATAATACTAACTAACTATAGCAGTCAAAGATATCGATCCGCTAATGGGAACCGCCATAATAATAACAACAATAGTTCACGAATTATTTCAACAACAACACAAATAGGAACAATAATGCACGAACAGCAAACGGTAGGAGTAGGAATGCAA
>NW_016212462.1:0-1813 GCF_001687245.7 Rhagoletis zephyria
AAAAAAAAAACTGGATAAGGCTCGCGTTCACCCTCATAACTGGTGCGATGAGGACAACACCATCCAAGGTACTGTATGCTCTACTGAACTTTCTTCCGGTAGACCTACATACATACATGCCAAACAGGTCGCAAGTGTTGCGGAATTCGTATGAATAGTCACTGACAGCCAGGCGGAAATCAAATCCCTTACAAAGCAGACGACAACGTTCATGGTATCCATTAAATGCCAGATACCTCTCAACGAGATGGCTGGGTAAATTCGCCCCAAAGGTGATATGGATTCCAGGACACTGTGACATTGAGGGGAACTGTAGGGCCGATGAACTGGCGCGACTTGGCACCAAACTCCCTATTGAGGATATAAGCGATGAAATAGGAATACCCTTACAAACTTTCAAGCAAGTTCTTTCCGAGAGGCTCAATAAAATAGCGAACGACAGATGGCATGACGAAATCACCTGTAAAACTGCCAGGAAACTATGGACGGCGCTCAGCGCTAAACGCACTGGTCTACTACCGAGCTTAAATAAGCAGAATATCAGTTTGTTAGTATCTGTTATAACAAGACGCTGCGTAATTGGCAGGCATGCCTGTCGACTAGGCGTACGATTACATGATTTCTGTAGTTGTCAAGATGAAGAAGAGGAGGAAACGATTTTGCACCTGTTGTGCCAGTGCCATGCTCTATTCAGACGAAGACTTTCCACTCGACAATTCTACGATAACCTGCAGGATCTTAGTTGTGACGACACCAGGGCATTTCTAAAATTTCTGCGAAGATCAAAATGGTTTCAGGAGGGACTCGGAGTTGCTGACGCCACGGTACCACAATAGGCCCGAAGCCAAGTGTGTCTTATAGACGACCGCTAGAACCTAACCTTATAGTCCATTAAATTTTAGTGGATGTTTTATGTGGCTATAAAATCGCGTTGATTTTTGGACATTTTTTTCTTTTGTATGGAATAAAATGCGTAATAAACTCACAAAAAATTAGAAACATAAAAACACTTAAAAAGTGAGCTGGCTCAGATAGTTAGCCCATTGCTTTCCAAATTTGCTATCGTAAAAGAAATCTTACCACGGCACATAATTCGCTCTCTAAGTAATTTGCTGAATAATTCGCGAATTACCGTGTTTCTACGGCGAATTTGTTTGACAGCTCAGCTTCTTGTTCTTGTTGTTTGCTATTTATTATTATTCTTTGCTTTTTAACAATTTCTTTTTTTTTGCTTTCATTATTGCAAAATAACTTTTTCTGCTTAGTATTCAACTTTTTTTTTCTTTTGGTTTACTCTTTCGTTTTCGTTTAAAAGCTTATTTCGGAAAATGTCCGATAAAAATTAGAGAAGACAACGATTTGTGCGTAATTCACGAGGTAATTGAGACTGAATTATTTTTACAAATGAGGTAATTCGCTCTCTAAATGTTGTATGGCGAATTACTTAATTCGAAGCATAATTGGGGCGCCAATTACGATTGNGTTTGATTTAAATACATTTATTTAAATGGTAAATGGTGTCTTACAAATCGCATTTTAATTTGAAAGTATAAATCATAAAAGTAAGATAAGAAAAGTTGTAGGTTAGACCGATATAAAGTTCGAAACGATATTTTTCAGAGGAAAAAACTTTTGTAGAAGCATTATGTTGCAGTATTAAACTTATCTAAATCTATCATGTCATACCTCTCCGTCGCGGGGTTTTTGGACTAAGGAGATGAATAATGACCCAATAAACAACGCGCCGACCGCTGGAGGGTCTCGCTCAGTAGAAAGGATTTTCTATCATTTAACAAACAAAAGAAAAAAGGCG
>NW_016212463.1:0-1813 GCF_001687245.7 Rhagoletis zephyria
TTGGCGAAAATCCCACACACTTTCTTAGATAGAGAAGGAGGGAGCTACAGGCCTTCGTAAACTGATCATGGGCACAATTCGCTCATGAATGGATGTATCTTTCTTAGAAGATGAGTGTATGTAAGGTACGCTTGTAGTGGTTGCCTCAGACCGGGCACGCCCTTAGACAAACCAGTCTTTGTGCATTGTGATATNCAGGTAGTGCAGGCCAACATGTTTTCAAATTAGTCACCCTAAGACTGGGTAGTCTAATGAAGAGTGCTGGGATGATTTCACCTCATTATTTTCTTGACATTTGATACAAAATCAGGGAAGATTTCCGACCTTACCGCGTGAATATCTACGCTCAATGACAACCCCTACCCCTACCAATATCGAGAACTAAGACTGTGCTCGGGCAGAGAGCCCTTTTGACTGCCCACAATCCTCCCCACGCCAGAAAGATCTTGCAATTGCCCATATATTGGTTTTATCCCAGCCCTTGCTGAGCTTACACGAGGTCCCGCAAGAAGACAGCGGCGTCCACAGCTGCTTCATACCCGGTTGCTATCCGACTTTCGCCACTGCCAATATTCATGAGTCTGGTTCATAGAGGGTAATTTCCCATAGCTACCTACTTTTCCCTACCCTTCCCCGTTCTTTGAATTGAGTTATCGGGCCTGCCTTCAGCCAAAAACTCAAATAAATCACGGGTTTTAAAAAACGTTGGTAACCGCAGAGTCTCTACGGAACGCGGAAATAATTTTGGTCATATCCCAAGGTTGAAGGTAATTTACTGCTGCATGGGGGCCTCACTCCTTCAATTATTTCCTGCCTCTGTGTAACCATAGTTGAGCCAACAACTAGACCAGACTTGCCTCTTTTTTTTATTGATTTTATGCCTAGAACCGATGAAATAAGAGGAAACGAGAGTAAAAGT
Source organism: Rhagoletis zephyria (assembly GCF_001687245.7). Classification (NCBI taxonomy): domain Eukaryota; kingdom Metazoa; phylum Arthropoda; class Insecta; order Diptera; family Tephritidae; genus Rhagoletis; species Rhagoletis zephyria. The sequence continues at coordinate 920 of NW_016212463.1, forward strand.
ACAATTTTCCAACNAAATAATAAAAACAGCATCAAAGGACTCAAGATAAAATTATGCTTTTTGCAGATGTTGTTGGTTTTTGAGGTTGATGTTGACAAGCTGACCCAAACAGGCTGCAAATTAAATATACTTAACTGCAGCATGTGGAAGCAAATGAAAGCACGCGTAGTGGTAAGCTCAGTTGTGAATAAATGAGCAAAATGTAGCGCTGCAACTGACAACGCAGTTAACAATTGTCTTTACAGCACTACAACAATACGAACAACAAATTCGAGGGGTAATAAGAGTAACATTTTGTGGCAAAGGTTGTCAGCCGAACAAATGGAAATTTTGCAAATGAATGCAAATGGTTGGTCGAAGTTGGCTTTTGGCTTATGGAGTCACTATGACCAGCTTGAAAGTAGTACGCCATACTCTGGAAAACAATACCAATTAGCAAGGAGTAGCAATCTGCTAAGTTGACTACTTCGAAATATTGCGATTGCATATTTCACTTGGCAGGGCGAATGAATAACCTGAGTAAGTATATCGTCGTTTAAAGTACAGAACCGCGTATCAACAAAATGCAAAACCGCGAATGTGAGGTTGCCTAAGTTATTTTCTAGAGAGTAAAAACACTCATATTACAAAATGGTTCTGTTTTTTATAAAGCAATCACATTTCTGGCTAGTATATTTCAGAACGAATGGATAAGAATTGAACCAAGAGCTTGTGTGCGGAAATCCAATTTTTGGCAAAAAATGTCAGTTACGCTGTTTTGCTGAACGTCGAAACGCGGTTTTGTACTTTAAACGACGATATATAACTGTTTCCAATCTTCTTCACAACAAACCCAAGTACTTGGAAGCAACACCATTAAAATAAAATAACTTATTTACAACCCACATTATTGAT
>NW_016212464.1:0-1813 GCF_001687245.7 Rhagoletis zephyria
CTGATGCCGGATTCAATTTATAGGTCTTTGCAAACAAAGAATACAAATTCCGCCAAATTTAGTAAATCCATTACAGTTATGTTTGTTAACATTTTAACATATAAAAACTAGGGAGATGTTTTATATAAGCAAGGTGTTGTATACTGTCGTACTGTTGTATGTCATAAACTTCAAACGGCTAAAACTGTATTTAAGAAATTCGCAAGCTAACATAAAAGTTTTATTATGAAATTTCACACAATTAAAAAATAATTGGTGGTGATTTATGCAACCCCACACACGCGGTTTTGCATTATCATGATACGCGGTTTTGCATTTTGTTGATTCGCGGTTTTGTACTTTAGACGACGATATGTACATTTCTTATTCGTTATCACGACAGTAAAAAATTGATCTCTTTTTTAATTTTTTGCGGCCCTGAAAAGGGCCTTTTGTGTATATATGGCATTGTGTATGTAGATCCAGATAAGCTTATATAAAGCATTTGATCCCTTTGTAAATTCTTTGCGGCCCTGAAAAGAGCCCTTATGTATACAAACACAGAGAAGCTAATGTTTGCTCCAGTAGATCGCTCACAATGGTTTTGTACACTTGCTGCTGGGCTTCCTTGTCAGGATCTGGTATTTCCGCAGCAGGCTTGAAAATTGTCGACACAACGCCTAGCTTTAGTTTACACTTTGTAGCGTAGCCTAACACAATTTAAAACATTTCTTTTAATAAAATGCAGTATTAATGAAAAGTGAAAAATATAAGCTTCCGGGGGGTGTCACATTTACGATGAGGGCGGCTACCTTTCGTGAAATTTACTCCCGAGTCACACCATGCTCACGAAATCCAATAAGCGTATATTGGCGAATTAAATAGTATAACTTATCCATTTTATATTGAAGCNTCCCGAGTCACACCATGCTCACGAAATCCAATAAGCGTATATTGGCGAATTAAATAGTATAACTCATGAACCAAAAATACAAGATCACCTAATCAAAGAAGCAAGAAAAAAGTATATTTCTGAGTGTTTTTGACATCTGCCTAAGAATGAAAACAAACAAAGAAAACGAAAAAGGCGCGGTGATTGAGTGCGATTAAATTGGTATTTATTATAAAATATACAAAGTGAAACTTGATGACAATTAGCAAAAAAAGTTCATAAAATATGGTTTTCATGATTGAAAGTGTTTTACAATCGCATATCATTACCACGGGTCGATTTTTCAATGCCAACGTTCTGGCCACAAACGTGCACCCACTTTTCACGCAAATTTACGCCTTTTGGCAAACCAAACATACGCACAAACTTGTTCCGATCACACAGCACTTTATTTTATATCATAAATATGTAAAAAACCAAAATTTATAATTAAAATCGCTGCAGAAAACACATTCAATCGCTAAAAAATCACTACGAAGAGGTAGAAGACGGTGTAAACAAAACCGAAAAACGTCAAAAACGCTACGAAAACTTTTTTCTGAAAATCGATTACAAATACAACGATGGCTGATTAGGTGATCTGTAGTCGTTGGTTCATGGTATAACTTACCCATTTTATATTGAAGCTCGTTCTCGAAGTCATCAGTGGTGAAGTGTTTTACAAAGATGACGCTGGTTCGGGTGTTGAAATCCGTTGGTCTCCGGCAGAACTGGATCCACTTTTCCACCAACTCAATGTCGGCCGGAAAAGTAAAAAAACTGCACCCAGATCCTTTGGCAATAACACTAGCACAATTAACCACTGCACACCTAATTTTTTTTCTTTAATTTATAAAAATTTTTATGAGCTCGAGGCCGTTTTCAGTGAAAACTTATTGTGGA
>NW_016212465.1:0-1813 GCF_001687245.7 Rhagoletis zephyria
TCGACCTGAGCGGGTTTGAGGTGCTCGGCAAGTGGAAGGGCAGCGGCAATAACTACCTCCCGTGGTACACCGGAAGCGGGGGCGGCACTGCCCCACGCCATTTTACCAACGACGAGTGGCGCCGGGTGCGCGAGTTTGGCGTCGGCTGCGCCGCCTACCGCTTCCGCACGGCGAAGGCCATGTTCTGGACGGTGGTCTTCTTTCGAAAGGCCTGAAGAGGAGATGAGGAGGAGGAGATGGGGAGAAGGTTTCGGGATGAGGTGATTTGATGTGTAATATTTGTTGATGCAAAAGAAACATCGCTTGATTGATGGCTGCTGTGGTGTTGTTAGGAGGAAAAAGTTGTGCTCGCTTCACTGCTGATGACGAGTTTAATTTTTCTTTCTCTCTCCTTTTGATTAGAAAGATCTTGACCTTTCTTTCTCTCTCTCTCTCTCTCTCTCTCTCTCTCTTTGTGAACTCGTTTCTCTCCAGAGTGAGAGTAATTTTGTTGCCATCAACGCTGCTGCTGCTGCTGTCATCCTCCACTGAAGACAGTCTCAATCGATGCAACGTAATATTACGAAGACAGAGACGAAGACAGAGACGAAGACAAAGAGGAGAAGGAGGAAAGAGGAAAGCGGTCAGCTCTGCTCACTGTTGTTGTTGTGATTGTGGTAACTGCCTGACAAACTTTGAACTCTGAGTTTTTTTTCTTCAAAACATCAAAACAACAAAGCAATGCAGCTCTGAAGAATCTCTCCAAGGAACTTTGGCCACCTAAGAACTACCTCATCCTCATCGATCTTTAAAGTGTGTTCCAGATAAAAAAAAGTCCCAAGAAGATGGACGAGATGCCCAGTCGAGTGGCCGCTCGGCGGCAGCTTCAGAAGGCGCAGCGGGCGGCCATTATCAACAGTGCTGGCCATGGTGGCTCACACCTACTACTTCTTCGCTGGACCGTCCTTTACGGACGGCTTCAGCTGGCGCTGGTGGGCGGCAGTTTGGCCGCCTCCGTACTGTTGCTCTTCGCCGGCAGCTACCTTCAGTTTACCTCCTCCTCCTCCTCTTCATTATCTTCTAAAACTTCTTCTTCAGCGAGTGAACTCCATCACCCTCAGCAGCTCAACACCACATCGCTCATCAGCGGCCTGCTGGCCATCGACCTGGATGCGTTTCGAGCCCGAAGAGCTCTCTTCAACAAAGCAGAAGAGGAGGAGGACCTCGTTCAAGAGAGCAGCAGCGTGCTGATCTTCGTGGGCGCCACCTCGGCCACCGTGGAGCTGCTCCTCCTGCTGGCCATCCTCCTGGAGCACTTCAAGGGCTCGCTGGCCATCAGTCTGCTGCTCGGCGGGAGTTACCTCTGGTACATGGTCACCTCATGGTCAACTTCGACTTCGAATTCAGCCGCTTCTGCAGCCTCGGCGACCTTCCAACTGGCCCTTCTCCTCGCCTCGCTCCTCTACACGGCCACCATCAAGGTGAAGGTGAGGCTGGCAGATCAAGTGTTGCTGCTGCAAAATAAAAATGGCAGTGGTGATAAGGATGAGATGCGGCTGGAGGAGATGAGGCGGCGGTGCAACAATGCGTAAACACTTCGAAAAAGTGAGCAGTGATCNAGGTGAGGCTGGCAGATCAAGTGTTGCTGCTGCAAAATAAAAATGGCAGTGGTGATAAGGATGAGATGCGGCTGGAGGAGATGAGGCGGCGGTGCAACAATGCGTAAACACTTCGAAAAAGTGAGCAGTGATCTTCATCAGCACATCTTCTTCTGCTCTGTGTGTACAAGTGCGGTCGTCGTATCGTGTTTTTTAATAAAGAGTAGTTGACTCCC
>NW_016212466.1:0-1813 GCF_001687245.7 Rhagoletis zephyria
TACACAGATGCCAATAAATTGGATGTGGATATTGGTTTAGTATACTCACTAGGCCCTGGGTTCCCTGACTACAAAATCGACAGTCCTGAAGCTCAGACCGCCATACAAGAGTTGATGCAGTATTTAATGCAACGCATAGAGAAACGCAAAATATTGTGTGCTGACTTGGAGACTCGATGCGATAACTTCCGCTCACATTTGATGCAAATGGAACGGGAAAACCTACAGTTGCGTACTGAATTGGCGTCACTAAAGACAGTCTATAAACAGGAACGCGAACGAATGTTGGCAATGGAAAATAAGTTACGTGTTCACGAAAGTTCTATCGACGAACTGAACAATAAACTAGGTAATCGGGAAAGGCAGATTGACGAACTTTCGCGAAAGTTAAGGGATCAGCAAAATATGCTAACTCAAAAGGAGCAAGAGAAGGAGAAACAGAAAAAGAAATTTACATCCAAGCTAGCTGTTGAAGTAGACAAAAAGGACCGTGAATTGGAAATCAGGTTACGTGAACAACGCGATAAAATGCGCGAAAAGATGCGTGTGCGGGATGAGAAGCTACGACTCGTGTCAGACATTATACAATCGGAAGATATTCCTAGTATGGTACGGCGGAATAGTAATGAAAATGGCTTCGATGATAAGATGGCCATTGCAGAGCCGCCATCGACTAATCGTGCTGAGTCCACACAAATAAATAGTGCGCGGACTGAGCTGTATTCGACGCCGCGTCATGTTAGGGTGAGTACTTGCAGTATATGATGACAATGCATCCATATTTAATTTATTTTTTTTTACTNTGCAGAGCCGCCATCCACTAATCGTGCTGAGTCCACACAAATAAATAGTGCGCGGACTGAGCTGTATTCGACGCCGCGTCATGTTAGGGTGAGTACTTGCAGTATATGATGACAATGCATCCATATTTAATTTATTTTTTTTTACTCTCATCTACAGGGAATGGCAGCAGCAAACAATAGGCACCGGCGTTCACGTTCAGCTGGTGAGAAGTGGATCGAACATCGTGCCCCTAACCCTGTACCTCTCGGCACTATTCTGCAACCATATCTTAAAAATCGTAAATCGATCACCAAGCTAACTGATGCCAAAGAGCTTACCAATCACAAGAACACAAAATATTGTCTGGTTTCTCAGGAGGCAGACACCGATGGCGATGTCGAAACTAAGCTCTACAAAGGTAATGTCATTCCAACATGTGGTGGTGGTGCTCAAGTGGTATTTGATGATGTAGAGTGTTTGAAGCAAAAGTCTCCAGTGACTTCGCCAAATCGCAAACGTCCAAGTAATGGTGGAATGACCTTAAGTGGTTTGGGTGGCGGTGCTACTTCTTCGGCGCTGTCAGCAGCAGCATTCAGCGGCGGAACATCTGCAGCCCAAGACTTAGCATCGCGTTGTAATGTTGGCATCGAGGGTCATAACAACAAACGCACCAAGGTGTAGGAATGGCAAGAGGCGGACGCTGATCCGATTATCATGATGTAAGAGTGTCAAGAAAGCGGTCCAATTTGTATTAAATTTATTTTTACGTTTTTTAACAATTACGAACNATTGAAATCGTTACTTAATTAATCTAACAAAAACTGGCTGAATGGCATTTTCTGGTACTTTTTTGTTATTATCTTTAATTTTGTATTCCAATGCGGTATTATACATAATATTTGTAACCATGAATATACTCATAAAACCAATGTATTTGCAAGCTTTTAAACTGCAAGCCATGAAGTATTTTGAATAATAAATATGAATTTATAACTGACGAAATGTAGTGTTTTGCAATGTTTTTTTTTTT
>NW_016212467.1:0-1813 GCF_001687245.7 Rhagoletis zephyria
GTATGGAAGAGACTGCGTGAAAAAATTTGCCAAAAATCATCGGTAATTCTTAGCTACTTAAAACTTGCACTTTATAATAATGAAATTGAATGGGCTACAAATCTGCGTATTCCAAATTCCAAAAAATCTGATTAAAAAGTTGAAAATTTGCTGAATTTTCGTGAGTTTTGCACAAAGTTTAGGAATTATATTTTTATGCGGTAAAATATTAGAATACAGATTTTTGCATATGAAAAATTTGCTGTGCCAATACTTTTTGCCGGCAGTGTAGGTATGTGTGTGTACATGATGCGGCAGAAACCGCAGAAATCTAAACGCGTTGGAAATATAACAGCCGCCACTGTCAGTGAAAAGTTCGATTTTGCGTAAATATTGACTTTTCTAAAAATGATGATGAAATGAAATTCGTGAACTTTATGACTTGAATGGTGAGATTTCAATGAGGGGAGATAACTATATATCGATAACAAGTTCAATGATTCTATTGGTAAATGTACATATTGATAACTATATAAGAAATGATATGTACATGATATGGATATTTAAAAACGGGATATCGGTAAATATGCCGGAAATTATTTTTGCAATATATCGATAATTAGGAAAAATATATGTCAATAGTTTTGAATCGAGAAATTAATCGATTTTTATTTTTAAGTTTATAACTTGACGATGCCGATAACGACATTTATGTAAGAAGTTTTTCGATAAATAATTAAACCGATAACGATTCCGTTAATTTTATATAAGAGATGATAACTATTTAAGAAATTATATTGACATGATATCGATAGTTAAAACCAGGATTTCGATAAATATGTACATAAATCGGCGGCGATTTCGATAAGCATATCGGTAATAGTTCTTATGATTTTAAAATTGGTTGAAAATTACGGCCAACATTTTCGTTTAAAAATTTACGTGTTTGCATAAAGTTGTTGTTGCAACCTCTTCAATTTGAGTTGTTTTCTCATTTTGTTTTACTTCGTATTTGAAGTTAAATTTTTTTAATAAAGATAAATGATAACGATCAACACAAAAAACGGAAGGCAAAATTGAAGATAAAGACGAAAATGAAAACAATGTGGAATAAATAAGGATTGGAGTAACTGAAATTTTTTTATTTTTTTCGATAGGAATCGAAATAAATTCTGTCATAAAAAATTTAGTTATCGAAAGCTATCAATTTACCGAAATTTATCGATTCATCGAAGTTTGTGGTTATCGAAATTTATCGCGTTATCGTAATGCATCGAGCTCTTTGAACTTATCGAGTTATCGACAGATATTTATTGATTTACTGAAATTTGTCAATTTATCGAATCGAAGTTTTGGAATTTTCAAAATATATCGATTGATCGAAACTTCGAGGTTATAGACATAAGAATATCGAGTTATGACCTGAGTGTTAAGAGTTATCAAAATTTGTCGATAGCTTCCGGAAAGTCCGAAGCTATCAAAATTAACCGAGTTATTGATATTTTTAGAGTTGTTCAAAGTTTATCGAGCTAGCGATTTATATATATGTATATATATAGAGATATATACATTTTTGAGTTGTCAAAATTTATCGAAAATTATTGAAATTAGTCGAGTTATCGGATTTTGTTGAGTTATCGGATTTTAGTATTTTTGAAATTCATTGAATTATCGACAAACTGGAATTTATCGGGTTAATTCCAAGTTCTGCCAAAGTACTCTATAAACACGTTAAAAGGCATACAAAATTGTAGTCACGTTTTAGTTCCAGTTGTTGTAGTTGTTTTTTCGCTTTTTATTTTCCAGTAATACACTTCGAAAACAGTTTTCAAGC
>NW_016212468.1:0-290 GCF_001687245.7 Rhagoletis zephyria
GTGTTTAATGCCATTTTTAGTTGTTCCTTCAACAGCTCAGTGTGATGGACTTAAAGCCCCCTAGGAAATCCGCCTTCAGCATTAATGAAAACCAAAAGATATTAATAGATATTTTGTGCAAGCAATATAATGGTCTTAAAGTAGTGCATTTTAATGCGCGGAGCCTGAACAGCGAAAAACTTGATTATGTTAGCGATATATTTGGTGAATCGGATATAGATGTCATTTGCGTCTCAGAAACTTGGTTTAATACTGATGTTTCTGATTTTTACTATTGTATACCAAACTAC
>NW_016212468.1:401-1813 GCF_001687245.7 Rhagoletis zephyria
ACTAGTGTCCTGTGTATACAACCCTCATAGATGTTGCATGTTAGATTCGTTTTTTGTTGAGGTGTCTTTGTTTATTATTGAGTATAAGCGTTTTGTTATATGTGGTGACTTCAATGCTGCAGGTCTTGCTGTAGTTAACAAATTCATACCAACAAGATTTGCGCACAATTCATGTCCTAGTTTGTTAGACCTGATTATCACGTCAAGCCTCGGCCATATTCTTAAATTTGACCAAATAAGTTTTATCTCCGACCACGACCTAATATNGTTAACAAATTCATACCAACAAGATTTGCGCACAATTCATGTCCTAGTTTGTTAGACCTCATTATCACGTCAAGCCTCGACCATATTCTTAAATTTGACCAAATAAGTTTTATCTCCGACCACGACCTAATATTTTGTGCACTAGATGTAACGTTTAATTGTCCTGCTGATAGTGTTACTTCTATGTATCGTGATTTTAAGTCTGTAAATGTTAATGACCTGACTGATGATCTGTTAAATGTTGACTGGGATGCATGTTGGTTTGTTGAGTCGGTAGATGCCAAAGTTGCCCTTTTAAATAAAACTATGTCTCAATTATTTGGTGTCCATGTTCCTCTTCGTACTGTTCGCGTTTTGAATATCTCTTGTCCGTGGTATAATAATAATGTCAGATCAGCTATAAAAGCTCGTAATAGATTATATGCGAAATGGAAAAGAACCAACACGGACTTCGCTTGGTTGCAATACAAACTTGCCCGAAATAAAGCTACCACCATTGCAAGACAAGCGAAACGGTTGTATTGTAACTCCAAGTTGAACCCATCACTACCATCAAAAGACTTATGGCGCAATTTGGGAAACCTTAATGTGCATGGAAAACATAAAACTGAGTGTCAAATTGACCCTAACATTCTAAATGAATATTTTATCGGCGCCTGCAAAAGCCGCGACAGTTCTCTAACTCAAAACTTCAATAGCCATTTTGCAATGAGAGAAAAGTTTCAATTTAATGGAGTTAAAGAAGCGGAAGTTATGAAGTCAATTATGAGCGTCAAGTCTAATGCTATTGGTGAGGATGGTATATCTTTGAAGTTTGTGAAACTTGTGCTGCCATTAATTCTGGGAACTCTCACACATATAATCAATCACTGCTTCACAACTTCGTGTTTTCCAACGGAGTGGAAAAAAGCTGTGATTATTCCTGTCGCTAAAAAGAATACCGCCTCTGAACCTAGTGACTACAGGCCAATTAGCATTTTGCCAGTATTCTCAAAAGTGTGTGAGTCTTTGATGGCAGGGCAAATTTCATCATTCGTTCAAGAAAATAATCTTTTATCTCCGTTGCAGTCAGGATTTAGACCAAAGCATCGGACGGCATAAGAATACAGTTTGACAAAGGTGACTTAACTCTCCTCTGCCTTCTT
>NW_016212469.1:0-1813 GCF_001687245.7 Rhagoletis zephyria
AGTTGTGGTGTGGCTTGTTACTTTTCATTGTTTTCGTTTTCGTTTTCTATTTTTTATTTCTCTTTTTTGCGATTTTTTTCATAGGGCTTCCTCTTGATTTTGCGTGACGCCTTAAATCATAATCAAAGCAATAAAAGACGACTGAAAGGATAATATAGAAACGATAAGCAGGAATGAGTTCAAAATTAAAATAGAAAAGCTACAAAGAACTACGCAGTATTTAAGTGTGAATATGAATATGCATATGGATATGAATACGAATATGAGTATAAAAATTGATACGAGTGTGAAAATGAATATGAGTGTGAACAGGAATAGGAGTAGGGATATGAGTATGAATACCAATATGGATATGAACATGAAAATGTATGGGAATCCGAATATGAATATGTATACAAATAAATATGAGTATAAGTATTAGTATGAATATGAATATGAGTATATGAGAATATGAATACGAATATGCATATGTTACAAATGTGAACATTAATATGAATATGAGTTTGAATATGAATTTGAATATTTATATATATATATATGTATATATGAATATGAATGTAAGTAAGAATAAATATCAATATTAGTATGAGTATGAGTATGGGCATTTGTATGAGTATAAGTATAAGTACGAATATGTATAGGATATGCAATATACAATGTCATCGAAAGTTGCTGCTCCCGAGGTTGATTGCCGAAAACCACTCGAAGATGAACACACATATCAACAAATTAATATATCTTTCGATATATCGATAAACCTAGCAGAAAACATATGAAAATAATATTGAGGTATTAAGCCAATATCGATAAATATGTATACCGATACAGATTTCGAGGATTTGATTGGCTAAAGCGATTTTTCGCCCTGGTGCCAAGAAACTAGGACATTGTAGCAAATTTTCAAAGCACCAACACTTGAAAACCTATAGCCAGTTGTCGGTTCGATGAATTTTAAAAAATTATACCTTGCGATAACAACCACAAAGCTTAGTAGGACTGCGTTTTTAAGGATTTTATGCTATTGCGCCCTACGGCTGCCCAATACGAACGGCATGAAATGTAGAGATCTTCAGAGTCACTTGGAGGGTTATCATTCCTGNCTTCTGTAAAGCGATCATCACTGTGATCGGAAAAGGGTACCCATTATGGTATACCGACGGGAGTACTGGGGCGGGCATACCCAACCATATACCAGGCCTGTGGTCGAGAATATTTTCGTAGAAGGGTAAATATTATGTTGAATAGTCAAGCAGCGGTAAAGGCCTTAGACTCTTTTAAACTGGAATCAAGGCTTGTGGACAGCTGTTCTGACTCACCAGGTATCCAAAACAGCGTAACGGTGTAGTGGGTGCGGGCTCATGGACTGTTTGAAGGCAATAAAAGGGCCTGACAGGACACTGCTAGTTAAGGTACCATTTAAATAAAATTTTCCTTTTTGTCGAGATGGAATGCAGGTTTTGTGGGCTGGTAGCAGACCTTGAGGAACGATTGTCTTCTCCATCCAAAATTTGGAATATGTGCTTAGCTTCTTAACTAGCCTAAGGTTGGGGTAATTGTAACTAGGGTTTAGCACAATAGATCTTCTTAGGTGGCAGCGCTAGTAATCCCGACGTAATAGTAATAATACTATTTTAGTTTTTTTTAGCTTTTGAATGATAAATTTCGATAATTCAGATTTAGACTTTTTTGAAAGAGTTACATAGTATATCATGCAGAGCCGCACTTCACACTTTGAAATTGAAACGAATTTGAGTCTTACAGGTATATTCCGCACGTTACCGAAGATTTTGTAACCGGAAAATTTTATTACCAA
>NW_016212470.1:0-1813 GCF_001687245.7 Rhagoletis zephyria
GAATCAACACCACATTTCGCTGCAGGGGCGGACCCAGCAGCAATTCTTGAGGGGAGCGAATTTTTCAACATATATCGTGTACATAAATTTAGAAATCACCGCAGTTTAAAACTTTTAGAGTTTTGTTAGTTTTTATTTTCTCGAAGTTTCCCCTTTTTAATAACTTGAGCGGAATTCCAAAATTTTCTAAACTTTCAAAACTTTGTGAATTTGAAAAATTTTAGTAAGCCCCAATAATTCAATATAATAATGAATACTAGATTTCTAGAAATTTTGTATTTTTCAAAAATTTTGAGAATTGTAGGAATTCTAACAAATTTTTTCTAAATAAAAGTGTCGAATATACAAAATTGATCAAACGAAATTAAAAGTTTTCGAATGTTGAAAACATTTTCATATTTCGTCTTTTTTGAATATTTAAAAAATTTTCGTAATTCTTGAATATTAAAAAAAATTTTAATGTTAATATCTTTTAGAATTCTAAGAATTTTCTTTTTTTGTGTGTAGTACATGAACATAAGAATTTTGGAAAATATAGAAAATTTCTAAAACCTCAATAATTTTGTACATTTCAAAATATCCTCATTTTACCAAAATTTCTAGAATCTCCCGGATTTCGATAGTTTTTGAAATTTTGGAAATTATCCTAAAAATAAGAAATCTCAAGAAAATAATATTATAAAATTCAAAATTTTGGAATTTTTGTTGTTCTCTGAACCTGCGAACATATTCAAACTTGCTGTGACGTTCAACTGTGTAAAATAATAAAAATTCGAAAATATAACAAAAAAAGTTAAAATTGAAAATTAAGTACATACATAATTTCAAAATTTTGAAAATTCAGTGAATTCGAAAAACTGGTAGGCCTACTTAACACACAGCTAAACTTTCAAACTCAAGTGAAATTTTACACACTCTTTCCATGAATTAAAATTTTCAAAAGCATCCATTCATTAGGTTTGTTCCCCAAGCTTCTCGAAGTCACTTCGAGTTACATATACGCGCTCCGCAAGTAAGTTTTCGAGTTTCTTTGATATACGCTCACAGTTAGAACTTTGCTCGAGTTTTTCTACAAGTAGCTCGTGGGACAAACCTGTTATATATTCTTGTAATGATATTTCACGATATTCAGTTGAATATTATGAAAATACATGTTACACAGCTTTGGGGGGGAGGGGGGGAATTTCCCCAATTTCCCGTACCTGTGTCCGCCACTGTTTCTCTGTGTGCAAAGATTTTATATTTCGGTTCGGTTCGGTTCTTAAAATACTTTGAATTANTGTAGTGATACACATTACTTGTTAAACACTTGTTCTTAAAATACTTTGAATTATGAAAATATCTTGTTACATTTATTTATGTACGATCAATTTTGAGTTGAAAATTTTTATATTCATTCATTCGTTTTTTTGATCTCTTAAAATAAATACATAGAAGTTTATTGAAAATAAAATTAAATATTTCTTTTTTAATATACCATAAAATTTGGCGATCCTGCCAGGAGTCCTGCATATGAAATTACGCCGCTGTGTTCAGTGATACCAAGAATACAACCAATTCGTGGTCGTTGCGGACTTCGCCATCCCAGCTCACAAACACAAATCAGTTGTGCTCTAGTGCGTTCCACGAAATCACCGGAGAAGCTTCACTCTACACACGCGTTGGTACACCATTTTTGAGCGTGTGCCATATTCTCAAAGGGAGCCACACTTGAGCGGCGTCTACAACAGTTCCTATCAGGTCAACGGGGCGAGCACGGTAAGAAGCAACATTTATTGCCACTACCACCACTCAAACCAGAACCAGCGCAGTA
>NW_016212471.1:0-1813 GCF_001687245.7 Rhagoletis zephyria
AGAGAGAGAGAAAGAGAGAGAGAGAGAGAGAGAGAGAGAGAGAGAGAGCAGTGCTCGTTTCCATTTTGTAGGGTTTCAGGAACAGCAGCAGCAGCAGCATGAGTCAGTCAGTCAGCTTTTGCTGTCTGTGGACAGTTTGAATCTCTCTCTCTCTCTCTCTTTCCCTCTCACTCTCCTTCTCCTCAATCCCCTCGCTCAGTCATTGGCCTGCTCCATTACTTAACGGTCCCCACTAGCACACACATCACTGGCGGGGACAAGTGGTGCCACTTGGCTACTGCCGCCCCGGCTATGTTGCTGCAACTACTGATGCTGCCGCTTCTGTTCCAGGAACAGTTCAGCGGCAGCAATGGAGTCCCAGCTGTGTCACCACTACCATTGCCAGCACTCCAGCCAGTCAGCCAGCCAGCCAACCTTGACAGCTGGCTCAGCATTTAAGCGCCGCTACTAGGTCCACTGTTAGCTTGCTCGGGCTGCTGCTGCTGCTGCTGCTGCTGCTGGGCCCTTAGTTTTAGCTGAACCACCAAAAGAGTTTTTTTTGCATTGTTGAAATAGCCTAGCTCGTTTGTTCACTGTTCAATTTTGTTAAATTACCATGCAGTCTAGCAGCAGTTGTGGTGGTGGGCGGATAGTTTTTGTTTTCTTTTTTTCAAATTTGGTTCAAACTGGTCATGTGACACTGTGAGGTGTTGCTGCTGTGTGTGTGCGTGAGTTGATGCTTCTGTTTCTGCTGCCGCTGCTGCTTCAAAACGCTTAATCGTTCTTTTATTGCCATCTCCTCTTCTATTCTATCCTACTGTCCCTGCCGAACATGTAATTGCCCAAGTGTTTGAGTGCTGTAGTGTGTGTGTGTGTGTGTCTGTGTTTGTATCAGTGTGATCAAAACAGAAACTGTGTGTGTGTGTGTGTTGACCAAGAGAAAGAGAGAGGATAGGAGACAATGACTCCTATTGGTAAGTTTGGTAGGGTAGCTTTTGGGGACAGTTGCCGAAACCGTTGCCCTGACCACCACCACTGCCACCAAGTCCTCCGTTTGCCTACTCAGCAGCATTTGGTCAGCAGCGTTTTGGTTCGTTGTCACTGGTCGCGCGGCAGTTTTGCTTTGGCTGCTGCTCAACTGCCGTTCCAACTGATAAATTGTCGCGAGTTCGTTGAGCTGCCTCACTGGCTGCCTCACTGACTGGTCGCCGCCAGTCTGTCAGGGGAAATGACCACGGCCACCGCTGATCCCTAGTGACCGAAAATGTGTTTGTGTGTGTGTGTGTGTGTGCGGTAACCAAAAGAGGAGACGAGACCTAGACTGAGGATGAAAAAAAGAAGAAAAAATAAAAAAGTGAGATAAATGAAGAAGAAGGCAGTAGTTGATAGAAGGAAGTAACGGTAAAAGAAGATGAGGATGAAGAGGACGACGAGGACGACGAGGACGACGAGGACGATCGTAGTTTCTTTCTGCAGCAGTTGATATTTTTATCCATTAATTTAGAGCTGCTGCTGCTCTGTTCACACACACACACACCTCGTGTTTATTTAATTAAGGAGTGTGGCTACATTTGAGCCACCACATTGACACTCATTTTTCCTCTAAAACACACTGTCTTCTGTGAAAAGGGGTATTTGAATGAAATCTATTTTAAAAGTTGACCTTTATTTAAGTTAGCCGCAAAGCATCCTCAGTCATATTTGGTTTTTTCACCTAAACTCCTCTTTCATTTTCCTTCATTTTTCCTTGTCCAGTTTGTTTATAAGCACAGAGACACACTCAAACACACTTTCTCTTTCAATCTTGTTTTTATTGTCACTCTGACAGAGATCT
>NW_016212472.1:0-1813 GCF_001687245.7 Rhagoletis zephyria
TTTCTAGTAAAGATATACACATTTTAAAAAAGGTAGTGAGCAAAATGAGTGAACAAAGAAGTGTGTCAATAAGTGAGCCTCCGTCTGAAGGGGAGGCGGCAAAAGTGTCGTCTAAAAGAAACTACTTTCAACTGCTGAAGCGTAAGTTGCGCAGTGTGACCAGCTTGGTGCGCGTCAACAGCTTTCGCCAGCAGAAGCTGCCCGCCTGGAGGCCAATGCTGACCATTGCCAGTGTTCTCGCCACCTTTATCCTCGCAGCCATTGCACTGATCGTCATCGGCGCCGGCTTTCTCTACGTCATCACCTCAACGCAGGTCTTCCAGCTCGACTACACTCAGTGCATGCCACTGTATGGCTCTCGCAGTTGTGAGCAGATACTGACTGACTGGCGAGCCAGGTCAAATGGCTCCTGGCCACCTCCTGAGTGCACTTGTTGGTACAAGTTCACCCTAAAGGATCACTTCAGAGCTAACGTGTACGTGTACTACGCACTGAGCAATTATTATCAGAATCACCTGCACTACGTGAGATCCAAAGACATGGAACAGTTTACCGGGGTGAGCAGTGCTGACAAAGACTGTGAGCCTTTCCGAACGGCACCAGTGGTAAACTCCAAAGGAAAAGTGACTCACCGACCAATAGTGCCCTGTGGTACCATTGCCAACAGTCTTTTCAATGACACTTTTACTCTGTGGCTTATTCCAGCCAACTGGTCACTGGTACAGGTTCCCCTTCGGCGTACAGGAATTGCATGGAAAAGTGACTACTCAAGGTTTAAAAATCCAAGTAAAGCAAAATGAAAAAACGTGTTTACAAAAAACTAATTAATTAATTAACTAGGCCGATCGGTGTTTTCCAACTTCACTAACCCGCCCTTTTGGGGCAATAAAACCATTTGGGATCTTGATCCGCATAGACCATCTAACAATGGACTACTCAATGAAGCACTGATTGTCTGGATGCGAGTAGCAGCTTTTCCTGATTTCTGGAAGCTCTATGGGCGTGTTGACCATACAAAAACAAATTTACTTGCAAGCAAAATCCCAAAAGGTCAATATTATCTCAAAATAAATTACAGTAAGTTGTTTAATTTTTTAGCAATTTTAATAAAAGCCATTTTTAAATTACATTTGACATTTAACTGTAAAATGGTTCTTTTCTATCAGACTATCCTGTTTCGACCTTTGCAGGACGCAAGTCCTTTATACTGGCAAACACCAACAAAACTCTGGGCGGGGGATCGTACCTGTTCCTAGCCATCATATATCTTGTCGTGGGCGGCATTTGTGTGGTATCAGTTGTAGTACTTGTGATTATTCACACTAAATTTTCACTCAGGTTAGTTGCATTACAACATAACAAAATAACCAAAATTTTTATATTTTTCATTTGTTTAGCAATGAAGATTTTATAAGTTTTAACGAACAAACAGCTTACTTTTTCAACAGAAACGGCAAAGAAAAAATAGTTAGAAAATAAAATGAAAATAGTTTGCCAATGTAAACTATGTTTATTATCAATTGCAATTTATATCATTGTTTCACGTGGCGTTATTTCTGTTGCTTACCAAAAACTATCTAGTTGATTGCAAATAAGATAAAAACTAGTTCTGTTTTATTGTCAATTTTGTTTGGTCAATGCCCGATTCTTCAAAAATACTTACTTAAAATATACAATGATATCCAAAAAGACATTGCTCTTGAAGAAAAGTTTTACCAAAAAACAAGTATTGTTGTTTGCCAATCGTTGATTTGTTAATTTTATTTTTATATATTTTATACAATTTTAGAGTAATAAAATTTATCGATTTTTT
>NW_016212473.1:0-299 GCF_001687245.7 Rhagoletis zephyria
AACTCCTGCGTGCAAAAAAATAACTCAGTTATTTGGCTAAAGACCCACTATATAGTAGAAGTTGGTTATATTCTCATTTGAGCAGGAAACACAAGTCCCTTAAAACAACAGCTTCACTAATTTACCCTAATATCTTTTTATACCCGAGCGCACTTGTGCACAAGGGTATATTAATTTTGTTCACATAACGGTTGTTTGTAACAGCCAAAACGAATCGAGATAGATATAGACAAATGTATACATAAATGATCAGGATGAAAAAAGAAATCGATTAAGCCATGTCTGTCTGTCCGTCCGTC
>NW_016212473.1:354-1813 GCF_001687245.7 Rhagoletis zephyria
TCAATATTTCGAAATTGAAGGACGCTAATTTACTCAAAATTGATACATCTCGGCTTACCATCTAGCGGAAGGTTTCGGAAGGGTGAAAAAACATATATTTAATACTTGCGCCGGGTATTTAATGTTCGGCTCCGCCCGAACTTAGACTTTCTTACTTGTTGATCTTAGAAATGAGTCCATCGTTTAACTAATATACGAAAAATATTATTTTCGAAGTTAGTATGATCCTGTTTTGTGAGAAGGAAGACCCTGTTGTTTGCTGCTAAGGCGTTTGGTCTCTCGACACACTGGAAGACCAATGCCCAATTCACATGATTTCATAGGAATGAAAGACGGTGAGTGCGGTCTGGATATCAGCTTATTATCAGGATATTTTCGCTGAAGATTCATATTTGCGCTTAGACTGATGTCGTCAACCACCGCTTGGAATATCCTAGAGCGTATGCCCGTGGGAACTGCGATCTTGGACCGAAAGCTCCAATGCACTGGGATATTTTTGAGCCATCTGCTTACCAGAATGAAGGGTGAAGTTGAGAGTAGTGAATGCCCTACACTCAATTGTTTGATTCTGGAGGTCCAAGCCACCGACCCATTGGATGGACAAGCAAAGTACACATCCATCTGAGTACCCGAAGATTTTTCTGCATGACTTTTACATACAACTAGTGCCACTGTAGCTCAGATGTCGTCATGTCACTGTAGAGTTTATGTTAAGATCAACATTCAACTCTTTTGTAATCTTTAGAACCTCTTGGACTATATCACATAGGACGTGCTCGAATTTTGCTCTTGCTAATGTGACGGATCCATTGTCTGACAACGTTTGCAGGAATTTCTCTACTAAAAACACTTATTTCATACACCAAATGAGAAGTGCATGCCCGTTAAAAGAATCGAATTAGATAACAAACTACTCAGGCATCTTATATTGCATACTTCTAGGCGAATTTCACAATGAGATGACTGTGGCCATATCTAAGAAAATAAGCTGCTCACTTAATTAAAAGCAAAGGCTTCACTTCCGGAATTTTTTTCTAAAAATTATGCTTATTCCTTAAATTGGAATTGCCTAGCAAAAACTTAGGGCTGGTTTCTCCAACTCAACTTAACTTAGTTTAGCCAGTTTTCGGACTTAAGTCAAAAGTTAGCCTACGTTTTACTCAGCTTATTCTTGACTAAGTCAAGAAATTTGGCCTGACTAAGTTAAGTTGAGCTGGAGAAACCAGCCCTTATACTTTATTGGTATAACGCTGTCCTAAGTCGCAGACCATAAACAAGTCTTCGAAAATTTGTGTCACCAAAGAGAAATTGCTGCTCTTGCGTTTTATTTGACTCTTTTCTGAATAAAAAAATATTTCTTCAACAAATCTCCCATGCTGATATACATACATACAAACATAAGCATGTCTATCATACATATTAACATTCTGCGGTAGCCAACTACATAAGTGATGGGAAG
>NW_016212474.1:0-1813 GCF_001687245.7 Rhagoletis zephyria
TTTTAAACAATAAAATCAAAAAATTTAAAAAATATCCCAGAAGAAAAATTAACAATTTAAAAAAGAAAAACTGAAGTTATTGTTAAAGAACATCATCTAAAAATTAAAAGAAAATTAAATTAACTCAAAAAAATAAAAATCAAAAAGGGGGAAAATACTTAAGATTACTTTCTTAAAATTCAGTGAAATTAAAAAACATATTTTTCTTTTTAAATCAATTAAATCCAAAAATTAAATTAATAAGGAAAAAAAAATTCGGTGCACGAGACTCGAACTCAGATCTGTCGAATGTCACGCCTGTGTACAATGACACTTGATGATAACAACGTGCGATAAATAGTAAATGTTAGATAGACAAAAATAATATACTTAGGAAATTAGGATTTTATTTTTTTTCAAATTGGCTTTGGAATTTGAAAGATGTCATTAACTTTAAAACTATTTCAAACAATTAAAGAAGTATAAGCTTCGCGAGAAACCGGCGGAGGTTCCAAATATCGTCGTTTCAACTGCCTTTGCATGATAAGCAGGGGTGCTTTCAACGATTTAAAAAGTTTTAGATAATATGCTGAGTTTGACTTAATGAATAATTGAACCAAGTTTAGTAGAAATCGATAAAGTGGTTACCGAGATATATTTTTTTTTTTTGTTATAAAGTAGGCGGGGCAATGCCACTTTCCAAAAAGTCTGTAGCAGTCCTTTTTATTGTTAAGAGATTGTTGTAACTATTAACCTGGGGTAAATTAGCGTCCTCAGTTATTGAAATATCAGAGTTTTCACGTTTATGTAATTTACCGTTATACGGGAAGCTGGCGCTTTCCCGTTCCAAGGTTATTGAGTGAGTTTTGCAGAAATTGATAAATCCGTTACCGATATACACATTTGTATCGCCGGCCCCCAACGCCCATTATCCAAAAATTTACAATAGTTAATCTAATTTTCTGCTAACAGGTCTATTCTGCACGTTACCGAAGATTTTGTAACCGGAAAATTTTATTACCNGTAACCGGAAAATTTTATTACCCACAAATTTTACCAGTTCTTGTCACCGCGATTCTAATTACGTTGGTAATGCAGTTAAAATATTCAGCAATTCAGCTATGAAGAATTGTGGAGATTCTAGCATTGCATATTTCACGGGGCAAAACTTTGTTACCAGCTTATGTGATGGTAACCAAATTTAGCGCTTACAAGAGTACACAGAATTTGAAAAGGGTTTAAAATTTGACAGGAACTTAATTGACCGGTTACAAAACTTTTATTACCAGCGCAGAATAGGCCTGTAAGTTCTTATTGTCAGTTGTTACCGACTTATTCCAGCTTTCGAGTTTCTGTAAGTTACCGTTATGTAGTAAGTGGGCGTGGCTCGTACCGAGTTTGGTAAGGAAGTAATTATGGAAGGATTTTTCTTCATTATAATTGATCAAAACCCCTTTCGCGAAGTTCTCACTTACGACGTTGGAACAAAAGTTACGACTTGCTGAACTGAATGAGCATAGGACATACATACATGTCTTCAAAGAGTATAAACAACACAAATAAACAGAAATAAATAACAGTCCAAGTTTGGTGCACTTTGCAAGTCTTTTTGAACTTAATCAAACATATTTTAACTGAAAAATTTATTAACAAAAATTCCCGTTTCCAAATTTTTATTACCAGCGCAGAAAAGGTAGGCCTATATTTAACAGATAATTTTAGGTACGTTCAGAACAGGAGCCATGCACAAGGCATATGTAAATATGTATGTGCATATTCAGGGAAACTTTTCATAAAATTCTGAAAATACAAAAAGTATGTATGCGAAAAAGTG
>NW_016212475.1:0-1813 GCF_001687245.7 Rhagoletis zephyria
AAAAAAAAAACAAAAAACTGTTTTTTCACAACTTTCAAAGCTTTTTGCCTGTGGCTTCTATTTATATTTACTCCTTTATTGCCAGCATACCTTACCGATTTCCCAGCCAATGGCCCGAACGCACTGAGACGCGGTTTGATTTGCGCTGTAAAACGCTTCTCAGCGCGGTCAATGTTTCCCCAGCGCTTGAGCGGAGTGATTTGCTTCCTTCCATTCCTTTGACTTTGTGCTACACTAATTCTAACAAAGGCCCACCAACTAGGCTTGTGCTGTTTGCGTAAAAACACTCGCGCCAAATCAGTCGAGCTCCCTTTCGATCGCCCCTCGCTTAGGCTAACCCTTTTTCGCCCCTACAAATCGTACAATTTGCATGGCATTCTCATTCGCTTCTTTTCTTTAAAATTTTATTTGATTGTTTNAGCCACAGCCGCCACAAAAACACATAACCCGTCCGTCAAGTTTAATGTGCGACATCCGTTGTGGCTGCTGCGGCTTACAGTTGGCTTAACTGCAGCAATATGTTGAAGCTCACAAATTATCAAATCGTACCCTTGCGCGTCACCATTTTGCCTCTTTCTCGTTTTAATTAACTCGATTTCTCACTTGAGTGGGTCAATTTCTTGCCTTCGAAAGCAACACAAATTCTACTCAAGCAGCGCTTACCAGTTCACATGCATATGTTTGTATGTATGCCAGATTTCTTATACGTTTTCTCATACAAACTCATGTGCGCGCATAAGTGTTCGCTTGCACAGCAAATGTGTTAATATTTACACGCCTTTAACACTATTTCATATACATAAATAAATTGATTAATTGTCTAAATTGGCAGACGCTGGAAATTGGTACTCAAAGTAATTTATGAAATTCATAAGTTTTTTGTTTTTTTTTTGTTTTTGGAAACTAAAGTGGTATGCAGTAATGGCCTTAAATTGGTTCTTAAGTAAATTAAGACCAAATTTATTTGAAGTGTTGTGTAGCCATGTCTGAAATTTCGGAGCCGAAATTTGGAATACAGAACGAAATTCCGTCCGTTAGATTATATTTTTTTTTTGTAATATGGTACATTTCCAAAGAACTATCAGTGTTTAAAATTGTCTCAAATTTAATATACTGGTATCGTAGGCTTGACTCTAGACAGCCCGATAAAACCGAAGACAGGTACACCTCATGAATAAGTATATAACCAATAGTAACCTAAGAGACGGGAGTTGAGTCTACGTGATTTGGATCACGTAAGCAATGCGGACATGTTCGACGTTGGCATCACGAGTTTGGGCTGCAGATCTTTTATGTGCTTTGGCCTGCTGTACTTGGGACCTCCAAAGGACCCGGTTTTGTGTAACCTCTCCAGTTTTTTATCCTTAGCTTCTTTATACCTTCCATCAGTCCGTCGGTCAGTCTTCAACTTGTTCTTCACAATAATTTTAAATATCACCCATTTTTACAAGCTTTGATTACCAGTTTTACCTGTGTGTAATCCAATCTTGTATTCAATTTTTAATCAACTTCCCGATGAGTTAGAGACTTGAAACTTTAAACTTAGCTCAGAACCCGATGGCAATGCAATGTTAAGTATAAATTAATCCGCTAGGTGGCACAGATGTCGAGGTATTTGAAAAAGCCGTATTTATGGTCAGGTATAGTTAATATACATATGTACATTAGACTGCATCACCAAAAAAAGTTGCGTTTTTTTCGGCGGGATTACCAAATCTAGTATATACTAAGACTTCTAACAAAATGTTTAAAAAAAATATTAAAATTTACGTGAGCTGGACCGGTTTGAAAATATCTCTAAAAATGGAGTTTT
>NW_016212476.1:0-1813 GCF_001687245.7 Rhagoletis zephyria
AGAGAATTTAAATAATGCAAGTATATAAACAAATAAATTTTCCGGCGTAGTGGCGAGGGGGGAAACGAGCCTGTTGGCGCTCAACTGCGGCGGTCCGGCCGAGTTTGCGCGCCACCACTGAAAAAGCTAAGACGCTGAAAACAAATATGCGCATAGCATTGAAAGCTAAAAAAAACAGTAACAATTTATCTTTAACTTCCAATAATTCGCTTATCAGTTATTGGCAAAAATACCGTCCGATTTTATGCGTATACTTCAGAAGGGAATAACGCAGAACTACACTGTATGCAAAAATAGAGAGCAATTCGTTTAAAATACGTTCCAAATGTATGCCTGTGTACATAATTGGAATGTTTCAGTAAAATAAATTCAGAGAAAATTTTACTCACGGGCTTTATTTCCATTTTTATGAAATAAATCAAATGAAATACCTTTTACTGG
The DNA here is from genome assembly GCF_001687245.7 of Rhagoletis zephyria. Lineage (NCBI taxonomy): Eukaryota > Metazoa > Arthropoda > Insecta > Diptera > Tephritidae > Rhagoletis > Rhagoletis zephyria. The sequence continues at coordinate 442 of NW_016212476.1, forward strand.
TGGGCACTATTTCCCCTTCGAAATGGAAATAACGCCCATGGGCTTTATTTCTTTATTTTTTATTTTTGAGAAATAAAGCCCATGGGCGTTATTTCCTCGGGCCTTATTGCACTCCCCTGTACATTCCCCAAAGAGTTTTGGAGAATACTGCTGAAGTGCCAGTTTTTGGATAGGTATAAATCTATGTTTACCCGTCTTTATTCGTCGTAAACTAGGTTTACACGTCTTTTTTCGCCGAAGTTTTTTTTCACGCATCTTTTTTCGTCAATGCGTCCTTTTTTCGCCGTCAAAACAATGGCGCGCCTTTATTCGTGTCTAGTGACGGTATGTATTACGGTTTATGATAATTGTTATTTCCCGTTTTTTTTCTTACAGATGGCTCTTGACGGCAAAGCAATAATTAAAGAGGAAATTACAGACAAGGACGCTTATGAGGCTGCTACAACTAATAACTCTAGTCGACGGAATAAAGGTTGGCATTACTTTTTTATACAATTTATGTATCCTCAACAGCTCTTGCTTTGATTGCGTATAGCGGACGCCCATTTATACGTAAGAATAATTAAAAAAGGTATGCTTTTGATTTTTGAGAATCTTTTTCGCCGAGTGTGCTGAGCAGTTTCTCCCCCATTTTCTCGGTCTTGCGTTGTATGGAAAGAAATACGCAACACCTTTGGCGAAAAAAAATCTCAAAAATCAAAGATGTATTTTAGCTACGGCATACCCAGTATTTTTTGTTTTTTAACTTTGATTAAAAAGTTGAAAAGTTTAACAACAAATTCTTAATTCTGTACAATGTTTGAAATGTCGTTTTAAGTACATATATGAATTTTGACATCATCCTTCCTCGGAATATACATAGTTTTCGGGCTAATTATCGTGCATCTAACGCTGAAGATTAGTATCGAAAGGCATTTGCTGTTATCTTTTACAATTTCTTCCATTTCTATTACAATTTCTATCAAAATTTATTCCAAATATACCAACACACTGAAACAAAAACAAATACACTAACCCAGTGGAAATAATATAAAATAAAACAGCTATTTGAGGTAAAATTTTCGAGTGACGAAAGCTGAACTAGAAACCCAAATTTGTAGTATAAATTTCGTTACGAAAATTATACGCATTTTTAACTGCGCCTGACGGAGATTTTTTTATTCATGCGAGTCGTTGCTAAAATTCTTTTTCTTATTTTTTGGTTTGTGTTTTGCAACGTTCCGAATAAACAAAAAAAAATCAGTCAGTTTCCAAGGCAGTTAAAAAATGCGTATAATTTTCGTCACAATCGTTGCTAAAGTTCTTTCTCTTATTTTGTGCTGGGTTGTGAGTTGATATTATTTTGAAATATAGCATTTCAAAAGTTGTATTC
>NW_016212477.1:0-1813 GCF_001687245.7 Rhagoletis zephyria
AGCGCAGCACCTCGGCGGTGATGTTGTGCCAGAGGTGGAGCAGTGCGTAGAAGCAGATCATCGCGAGGATGACGCCAAAGGTGAAGACGCCGGCGAGGTGGCGGCTGAAGGTGGCCATCTCAAAGGGCTCCAGGCCGGTGCGCCGAAAGTTGTCCACCAGAAAGCGGTTGATGGCGACGAAGGAGACGAAGATGGCGAGGAGGAACTGCGCGAGGTGCATCAGCACAAAACGCCACCGAATGCGTTCAGTTCTGGGTAGTTGTTTTCAAAAGTGATTGATGACATAATGATTCTTTATCAACAGCTCTTACCGTGGGTAAGAGTCCTGGTAGATGAGCGTGGGTGCAAAAAGGTAGTAGAGCAGTGACTGTATTGAGGGCATTCGCATCCTCATCACCCTCCACTGGCCTTTCACTTTGCTCACTCGAAGCTCTTCAGTGCTCAGTGGTTGAACTTCTTTGTTACCAGTTTCCATAAAGTAGGAGTGTGATTTCATTAAAAGTCGGGTCTAGAAACGAACACAAATTGCTTAAAATTTTAGCCTTTTTCAAATGTAAACAAACCATTTCCATTGTGAGGGCAAAGGAGATGGACATGCCAAAGTTTGTGTGATGCAGTAGATACCAAGTGCACAGGCTGACTAGACCGGTGGGAATGAGGAGAAAGTAGGCGAGGTTGAGGGCAGTTGAAGTCCACTGAGATAGAGGTCTCTTCCTCATCTTCTCCTTTTCATCTTCCAAAACATTTTTCAGATTGAGGAAGCTGCGCAAACAGACGAGTGGATAGAGGCCACCTAGGACAATACAGTGCATCGCCGTCCATGGCAGGAGAAAGTGAGGATAAAAGTCGCGAACATTCCACCGGAGAATGGCAAAGTCGTGTTTGTAGCTGTTGTTGTCCGATGAGGAGAAGAAAACATTTGCAGTGATGCAAAAACAACCCATTTTCCGTTTTTCAGTATTTCAACTCACCGGTCAGAGTTGCTGAGGTAGTCGCCGACAGTGGTGGCCACGAAAACGGCTACAAAAGCCATAATCATGTTGTGCAGCGATCGGATCTGTGGATTGTCGTCGATCAGCGTTCTGAAAAGGTAAAAAAGATGATATTTTGTTTCTTCAACTTCAGCTGTAGTAAAAAACTCACGTCAACAATGAGTCTTGTCNTTTTTGTTGTGGATTTTGTGGCGGTGGTGGTTATTGTTTCAGTCATTTTCACTGACAAAACTTTTGCAGATGAAAATGTTTTTGTCTAGCAGATGAAAAGACTGAAAAGTAATAAGACTACTGCTTCTCTTCCTTGTTTTTTGCCTCGATCACCTCAACCTCAGTTATCAGTCAGCCTGCCACGATGGTGGTGGTGGTCGGTGGCGATGTACTCGTCAATGTTTTGCCATCGTCGTTGCCGAGATAGCCACTCGAAGGGCCAAGCATCATCATCATCATTTGATGATGTTCTCTGATAGTGGCTATCCAGTCAGTGTTTATTTCAGTGTTTGCATTGTCTGCACTTTTAAGCGTGCAAAAATACTTTTTCACTGAACGATATCGCCTAGACGCTGATAACAGCCTCAGCATCAACAGCTGCAGCAATTGCAGCATCAGTCACTGATGATCAGTGTCAAGTACCGAAGTACAGTGACAGCAGCACCGGAATTAGCTGAGCGGCTGTTGTCCTTTAGCTTTTAGCATCACAAGACCGCGTATTGACAAAACTATTTTAGTATTTTTGTATTCTTACATAGATAAAGTTTTGAAACTATTTTTTCTTGAGAAAGGATTTGTCTCTAAAATGCACTTTAATTAACAGTTTGACA
>NW_016212478.1:0-1813 GCF_001687245.7 Rhagoletis zephyria
GTAGCGAAAAAAAAGCTGCACTGGACTCCGAATCAACAAAGTATGCTAAGAAATCGTCAGATTAACTGAGAACTATCTTCAAAGATTGAGATATCATGAAAATGAATTACCTACTAATCTATTAGACAATAGCGAAACATCAAGAAGATTAAAAAGATGTCATGTTCTAGATACACCATCTCGATTTTAAACTAGATTTCAAAAGTGAAATATTGTATAAAGACTTAGTTTAGTTCTACTTGTATAATAGATAGTCTGAATGGAAATTACCTATTCCTGCTAAGTTACTTTCAATTGTTATACAATTAGCTTATTGTCCAATAGATATACCATCTCGATTTTGAACAAGATATTAAAATAGAAATATTGTATATAAACCTAGATTTGTTATACTTGTTTAATAGATAGTCTCACTGGAGATTACCTATTCCTGCTAATTTATTTTTAATTGTTATACAATTCCCTTGTTGTCCAATGGACAGATTGCAAATAAAAATTTTACAAAAATAAAAAAATAAAAAAATATGGGAGGTAGGCGTGGTTATTGTCCGATTTTGCCCATTTTCAATACCATCCGTCCGANGTAAATATTGTATAAAGACCTAGTTTAGTTCTACTTGTATAATAGATAGTCTGATTGGAGATTACCTATTCCTGCTAAGTTACTTTCAATTGTTATACAATTAGCTTATTGTCCAATAGATATACCATCTCGATTTTGAACAAGATATTTAAATAGAAATATTGTATATAAACCTAGATTTGTTATACTTGTATAATAGATAGTCTCACTGGAGATTACCTATTCCTGCTAATTTATTTTTAATTGTTATACAATTCCCTTGTTGTCCAATGGACAGATTGCAAATAAAAATTTTACAAAAATAAAAAAATAAAAAAATATGGGAGGTAGGCGTGGTTATTGTCCGATTTTGCCCATTTTCAATACCATCCGTCCGACGCACAAGTGCGCTTTGCGCTTTTTTGCGTAATTTTGTACGAAAGCAACTCTGTGTCGGAGACGAGATAAGATATGTAAATTGATGTGTGTTTGCAGGAAATATTAGTGATGTTCAATTAAACAGATAAATCAGCCGGAGTTATATGCGCAAGAAATGTTGTATACCTTTGGCATGCGGAAGCCCCTTTTTCCGGCAACACAAAATGCAGAATTCTACTTAGTAAGGGTTATAATCCCTAAATGCGGCCAAAGGCAGAAGGAAGCGCAACAGGTGGTGGACCTAACAAAGTGCATGTTTTCAATGGCTTGGAAAAAGCTGTTATTGCATTAACTGGATGGTTCTCAGTTCTTCAGGAATCGGAGGAGTTCTGGCTTGTGGTTCAACAATTCAACCAGAATCTGACATAGATGCGCCCATGGTTACTATGCNCCCGGCAACACAAAATGCAGAATTCTACTTAGTAAGGGTTACAATCCCTAAATGCGGCCAAAGGCAGAAGGAAGCACAACAGGTGGTGGACCTAACAAAGTGCATGTTTTCAATGGCTTGGAAAAAGCTGTTATTGCATTAACTGGATGGTTCTCAGTTCTTCAGGAATCGGAGGAGTTCTGGCTTGTTATTCAACAATTCAACCAGAATCTGACATAGATGCGCCCATGGTTACTATGCCCGAGAGCTCCGCGTATCTTTGTGAAATCATTCCCTTAGCGCGCTCTTACTCCGCTGCTATAATTGTAAATGCAATAGAATCAATCGTTTCCTTCACACTATGTAAAATCAAACCATTTTACTATAAATAAGCACTTGAAGAATGTTTTTTTAATTCCTTTCCACATTGTTTTCGTACATTC
>NW_016212479.1:0-1813 GCF_001687245.7 Rhagoletis zephyria
CTCTAAGTTTGGAAAATGCTAAAAACCCACTTTCCATATAGGGTTTTACCTTCCTTGTACAATATGTATATATGTACAGTGGCTCACAGCTTATTTCATGCAGGTAAAGTATTAAAATTTCGAATGCTGTATTTTGAAAACCAAAACGTATATCGATGCAATTTAAACACCAAACGAAAGTGTAGTTTTAAAAAGCAACTTCATTTTTATTATTTACCAATTGTTTAACAAATTAGGAATTAAAAACTAAAAACATGACCAAATTTTATGTCACAGCTTATTTCATGCAGCGTATTTTTTCTAAAAATAAGTTAGATAAATTAATGGTTTAAACAATATTTAATATTTAGTGTGGTATCTTTTGGCTGTATTAAAAGCTTTTAGCCTAGCTGGCATTGACTCTACTAGTTTTTTTGTGGTTTCTGGTCCGATTTTGTTCCACTCTTCCAAAATTGCACTTTTCAGCTGTTCTCTGTTGCTTATGTGGTGTTTGCGGATGTTGTTCTCCAACAACGACCACAAATTCTCAATTACATTCATGTCGGGTGACTGGGCCGGTGGTTTCATTAAATGTGGACAATTCCATATCAGCCAGGTCTGCACGATTGCCGATTTGTGCTTTGGGTCGTTGTCTTGGTAATAACGGAAATCTCGACGTATTCCAAGTTTGTCGGCACTTTGGAGCAGGTTATCTTTTAATATATTGAGGTACATTGTTTTATCCATAATACCCTCAACAAATACTAAATTTCCAACGCCAGCTGCGGACATACATGCCCATACCATAACACTGCCACCACCATGTTTTACAGTTGGCTTGATGTTACTTTTCTGGAGCTCGGTATTGGGTTTCAGCCAAACGTAAGTCATTCCATCAGAGCCAAAAAGATTGAACTTTGACTCGTCAGAAAAAATTACTGTCTTCCAGAAATCAAAATCCTTAGTTTCCACCTCTCTGGCAAAGGCAACTCGGCTTAGTTGGTTTTTCTTGCTAATGAATGGCTTCTTTCGTGCTACTCGGCCATTGAAGTCATGTGCACGTAGTACCCGCCGCACAGTTTCGACGCTAAATGATTTTCCTAGTTCTTGCTGAAGCTCACTGGTTAGTTTGGGAGCCGATAGTTTTGGATTTTCTTTTATTTTTCGCACAATTAAACGCTCGTCACGTTCATTGAAAATTTTATTTGGTGCATTTCGGCCTTTATTTTGTATCCGATTTTCATGAACGAAGCGCTCAATTATATTTTGCACTGTTGCACTACTCAAATTAACTAATGCAGCAATTTCTCGCTGCGATTTTCCATTTTTGATATGGTTTATGACCAATTCTCGCTGTTCAATCGTCGTACGACGGCCCATTGGACTAAAATTATTGTACCGATCACTTGACGCTCAAAAACATACTAAAAATGGCCTAAAACAATAATTGAACGCGAGCTACAAAAATTAGAAAAACAAGATACCGTTAACCGCACGACTGACTGTCGCCACAATGAAGACAAATACGTGCATGAAATAAGCTGTGAGCAAAGATCTTGCTATGCAGCTGCGTTTCGTCCCTTTGCGTGTGTGTGACGGTATTTCTGCGAATACTACTCTACTTGCTATGTTACTAAAGCATTTGACTAAATATTTGCATACACAATTTTTTTTAACTGCGATTATTTTTCATGTTATTTTCATCTAAACTGTTAAATTTAAGCTGCATTAAATAAGCTGTGAGCCACTGTATATAGGCATGCCTCATTAAAAATGAATACACTAAAAAAAAATCAACCAAAAATTAGTTAATACACCGTATCGATTTCATACA
>NW_016212480.1:0-1812 GCF_001687245.7 Rhagoletis zephyria
GACCAAAGTTATAATACCATTTCATGCTCATGAAAGGTATAAAAAATACTCCACGCTGGCGGTCTATTTCGCCCAACGAAAATTTGCTGTGCTCAATTAAATCGATATTGTGACAGATGCAAATACATACATATATTACAGCAAAGAAAAAACTGAAGTGAGAAGAAAAATTAAAAACCTAACTGCGAAAGCTTGTAAATTCTGGCAAGATCAAAGGCCTCTTCGACCTTTAAATTCTGTAAATGCGTGGCACGCATATGTACATATGTATATATGTAACATGCCGTCGTGAGCATGGTACGTGTTTGCGTAAATTTTACAAAAAGATGTCAAGAAAAAAACCTTTGTTCTAACCAAATGNTCTATCGTGGCCTTAGAGACTTTAATGATCAGTTTAAAGGGTAAAACGCACGCTTTTTCTATAGCTCATCTTAGTTGAGGTGATTTGAAGAGTTGTTATTTGGCTAGCTTTTTTTATATCCACCAAATTTTCGTGCTTCAGCTTAGCGCGCTATTAGTTTAGAGTTCAATAAGCGTTTTAAAGCAGCGCTTTTATTTTTTTATTTTATCTGTTTTCAGTTTGCTTGTATTTAGTTGTTATATTTCTAACTGTTCTTATGAATTTCGGTAACACGCTCAAATAAATATTTCCTTTGTTAAATTAATTTTGAAAGGTATATGCCAGCGATACTGTGGCGAATCGAGTGAAACTGGTACAAAGGATATTTTTACTAAGTGTTTTGATAGTGGGATTAAATGCAATGATTTTTCAACTGAAACCAACAGTGATCTAACTCTGATTAAATTTCATAATTTGTTACACTTGTAAATGTAACATAATGATAATTTTCAACAAATTTGTTAAATTTTTTGTTACGGCGAATTTATTTTTTTCTTTTAATTCATATAAATTTGATATATGATTTATAAAAACTGTTGCCTATGTACAAAAAATATAGCAAAAATAATGCGGCGAATAAATTTATGTTAAAAAAAGAACTGCTTTTAACTCTTAAAAAAAATAGACGTAAAATAAAGTAAAAAAATACCTCGCCTGCAAAAAATAACAGCTTGGAAATATTTATTTTATGTATTTTCTGTGGCGGCGAATTTATTTAATACAATAAAATGTGATATGTTTCTGCAATTGGCTGAAAAATATACTATAAATACAAAATATGCAAAAAATTTGCAAAAATATTTTGCGGCGAATTTATATTTTCAAATATTTTAAGTATAACACGCATTTTTCTTTTAAAATTTGAGTAACTATTACAAATCAGGCACAAATATAGACCAAAAATCACACGGCGAATTCATATCTGGCAAAAAAAAAACTCTTCACTTTAATGCTTAATGGTTGCCAGGAACTTCGTCATAGTTTCCAAAACAAATATTGTCAAAACGCATTACGAATATTACGGCTCAATTGAAATTTTTACGATTTTCGTATAACGATTCTCAAATTAAGTGGAAATTTTCCCGCACCTGCGTTGATTTTGCGACGCACTTAACCTCAAATTGCACTAATTTGTAATTGCACACACATACATACATATATACATACATACACGTACATTCGCACATTCGCGCTTAGTCCAACTAGCGCACGCAAGCCTGCGAGGACCAAGCTACTTTAGCCATTGAAAAATGCATTGCATTTAAGCGTCATTATTTTTAAAATTTACAAGTTAAAAGTGGCCAGGGCAGCGCAACACTTCAAAACGCAAGAATTATTCTTTGCGCTGTTGCAAAAAAAAAAGAAGAAAAATATATATAAAAGAGTAAAAATTGCATATATCAAGACAGTAT
>NW_016212481.1:0-1812 GCF_001687245.7 Rhagoletis zephyria
CTTGTTTTTGCGTGTACGTAGGGGTTTCACAAGGGGTGTTGAGCGTCGTTAAATCTTAAGTCTTAAAAGTTCTATATGCAAAATAAAGGCGTGTTTGCATTGTTCAGCATTCCGTTCAACTTTTTTTTGAATGCGACAGTTATACATATAGTTAAAAATCCTTTACAACCATTTTAATTAATTCATTTATTTACTTGAAAAATCATTAGTACAATAAGATCTGCAATCTTTTATAGTACAACAAATAAAAAGTAAAACCAGAAAGATAAAACAAGGTAATAATAGTTACTAAGACTAAAACTTATAATAAAGTAAAGCTAAAACTCATAATAAAAAGTACAGACAATTAAAGCAATACAGAGGTTATACATATTAACATGAGATTTTTTATTCAGATAGCGAAACTCATAATTATAAAACGTAAATTTACTTTAACGAGTTGATTTTATTTAGACTACTACGATTTGCCATTGGAATAGAATTAAATGTACGAATAGCATTGACAAAGAATACTATCAAATCATTAATTCGAGCTGATTTAGGGAAAATGAGCTTGTTATATAGATAATCAGGCTCCTTGTACATAANCCTTCTGGAAGGCCTTCCATGGGTAGCGAAAAAAGCCCTTCAATTTGTGTCACTCCATACAAAACAGAAAGGAGTGTAGAGTGGAAGGCCTCTTTACTATCAGGAAGGCCTTTCGGAAGGGCTTTTAACTCCTGAAATAATCTACTGGGGTATTTATTAGCTGGGCATAAACTATCTTAGTGATATTTCAAATATGTAATTATCTGTAAAGCAACGCATCAAGATAAACAATTTCTCTCGTTATTCCATGAGCGAAGCTTTCGAAAGTCATTATTGCTGATTACTGCAATTGCTTTTTTGTATTGCATGCAGCATCTATTCAAAAAAATCAATAAGCAAAAAAAAAACATACAAAACGTACTCCAACGTGGGGGGTGGGTTTGTGGCAGGAAAGCTGGGTGTTCAACTGCGTTGTAAAACTATAAAACCACATTGAAATACTGCACACAAGTTTAGAGCGCTACATAGTCAAAAATACCAAATAATAGACTCAAATGTTTCCATAAAGAACTCTGTATGCCAAACTTAAATGTTTCCATTTTTCTCCTTTTTAAATATCGCAAAAATGTACTATACTTTACAAGCCTTTGAATAAAATGTATATGTCATAGAAGTAATTAAATATATACATATGTGTGGATGCATCTGGCACCACTTACCCCTGCTGATTCCAAATACCTATTCAACTGTCGCACCAGTATTTTTGTTGTTTTAATGATTTTTTTATAGGGCTCTTGTACGCTTGGCGAGACCTTGGTGTTTTTAAATCAATGCAACTACTGATAACAAAATATTTAATTTAAAAACAAAAGCGCAGAATTTTGTGGCGTTCAATGGCAATTTACTGATGACGAATTATTCGATTTGTACATTTTCGTGGTTGTAACTTTTTGCTAACTGCGTTTCTCTTATGTGAATTTTCACTTCGTTTCTTGCATTTTCTTACCTTTTTTAAACACTTGAAGCCAAAAATAACTGGTGATTGCACTCTTTGGGCTTTCAAACAACGTTTTCTTAATTTTAAAAATATTTGTTGACCATTTCTAACTTCTTAAATTGATTAAATTACAAATATTTTGACCAATTTTTCACAATCATCTACTTATTTTGGATTATTTTCCTACTTTTAATCTCTATTCGTTTTATTCAGGCCAGGGGTGCCAAGACCATTTCGTATGAATATAGAATTGGTATTCCGCATCCGGTTATTTGATATTAACCCTC
>NW_016212482.1:0-1812 GCF_001687245.7 Rhagoletis zephyria
AAAAGCTTCAGTTAAGAGCCTTCTTAGAATAATTTTACGTTTTTCGGTCGTCTATCTGAAACTGATATATTGGCAAATAATGTGTCATGGCTGTGGAACACGTATGTACATTTATATAAATATGTACATATAGCAGTATCCATTTAAGTGTGCATCTGACAAATTATCTCTCTAAATCATCGTTGTAGTAGTATAACTCTTGACACAGATATAAAAATCGTGAAGCAATTGTTTTTGTTGCCAAATTAATTAGAATTTTTGTGCTTTTAATTTTGCGTAGCATTTAATTGCATTTCCAATAGTTTTGTTAACCAAGCATAGAGTTGTTTGCAACTAGTTTGGAATTTGTTCAAATAGGCTTTTATTCCAACTTTCAATTTTACCCAACAATAAGAAGAATTGGTTAAAAAACCCTTTTGATTTTCTTCTGAAAGTTGAATTCTTATATCTTTCGAAGTTTGAATATCAGCGTCTGCATGAGCCATGTTCTGTATATTTTGTACACTTTGATGCTAGAAAAAACATCGTAAACAAAAAATTTAGATTTTTCTTCGACCAATAACATGGTGAAATAAAAATAAGGTTATATTAGTATTCCAATACGGCGACGCATTTGCCAATTTGTTATTTTTTTCATTTCATTACCTCATTTCAAGCAATGTTCGAGACTTAAAAGGTTTTTCCAATAATACCTAGCAACTAATTAATTGTTAAATTATTGTGAGTATATATTTTTAATATCTTTCTAATATACTTAAGAAATAATATAAACGATTTATGGATCTTACCAAAAATCGCCAGTAGGCCGAATCGGTTTATCATTTTTACTGTACTACTTTCTCTTATATACACAGCATGTTCTCTATGAAGCAAGCAACCCTCTCTCGCCTTCTTAAAGGCCCTACATATGCATTGATTTATCGTCCAACTAGTTGATCAACTCACTTCACGAAATTCCCTACAAACACAACAACTGGTTGGACGGTTTCATTTAGCTACGAGTTTTTGAATTCTGACAATCACAACAGCACCGGTAATCTTTGAAGCTATGCTAGGAATGCATTCTCGCTAGCAAAATGAACCAAAAAACACAAGTTGACGTTAGTGCGGCTTTAAAAAAAAGTACATCGCCTTTTTGGGTTGCCAACTTTCATACAGACAGAGCAACAAGTTGACCAATCTACGCCAAAAATTAATTTTTTTTTTAGTTTTCTCCAACCTGACGAACAACTTGACGTAGATTTTCCAAATTGCCTACACACGGCTTATTCACAACCAACTTTTAGCGGTTAGCCGATAAATCAAGGCGTATGTAGTGCCTTTTAGCGATACTCAGCTCTTAAGAGCTCTTAAGAGCCAGTCAGCTAGAGTCGCCGGAATTTTTTTTTGCGCGAAGTCAGTACCTTAGATTTTTGCATGCTATAAAAATCAATACTTTTCAGTACACTTTTATACAAAGCCAAATGATGAATGTTGGTTGGTGCGTTGGTCGTAGTAAATACTACCCATGTTGGCGCTCAGCTATCAATTAGCGCATAAAAGCGCCATTTTGGTGCACTTCTCATGGACAATGATATTTTATATATATCGCCTTTTGAAGCACTAGATAAATCCGTTAACTGCTTCATTATATTTTTCCGAAATATTTATGTCTTAAATAAGCCAGAGCTGGAAATTCGCACAGGAAATGAAATATTGTTTCTTCGCTGCCATCCAAGCCGCCGCTGCGGCATATTGCCTTGTATGGAAAATCTATTGTTGTAAAATGTTTTTGTAAGAAAAAAATTCAATAATAGGTGAAGTCATAAATAG